>NW_027193518.1:0-37239 GCF_032444005.1 Ranitomeya imitator | reverse complement strand
ATGTTTATGCATTGGTAAAAAGCACTATGATGAAAAGTGTGATATGTTTTCAGGTATCTCCTATACTAATAGAGCCACATGCTTCACCGGTTTGCCACATGATGTAGGCCTATGGACTGAACAAGAAACCACCAAAAATTTTAACCAGTCATCGTTTCTCACAACACTGAGGACCAGTCATTCGAATGACTTCTCCATGCATTTTAAGCATTGGTAAAAGCACTATGATGAAAAGTGTGATATGTTTTCAGGTATCTCCTATACTAATAGAGCCACATGCTCACCGGTTTGCCACATGAAGTAGGCCTATGGACTGAACAAGAAACCACCAAAAATTTAACCAGGTCATCGTTCTCACAACACTGAGGACCAGTCATTCGAAATGACTTCTCCATGCATTTTATGCATTGGTAAAAGCACTATGATGAAAAGTGTGATATGTTTTCAGGTATCTCCTATACTAATAGAGCCACATGCTCACCGGTTTGCCACATGATGTAGGCCTATGGACTGAACAAGAAACCACCAAAAATTTTAACCAGTCATCGTTCTCACAACACTGAGGACCAGTCATTCGAAATGACTTCTCCATGCATTTTATGCATTGGTAAAAGCACTATGATGAAAAGTGTGATATGTTTTCAGGTATCTCCTATACTAATAGAGCCACATGCTCACCGGTTTGCCACATGATGTAGGCCTATGGACTGAACAAGAAACCACCAAAAATTTTAACCAGTCATCGTTCTCACAACACTGAGGACCAGTCATTCGAAATGACTTCTCCATGCATTTTATGCATTGGTAAAAGCACTATGATGAAAAGTGTGATATGTTTTCAGGTATCTCCTATACTAATAGAGCCACATGCTCACCGGTTTGCCACATGATGTAGGCCTATGGACTGAACAAGAAACCACCAAAAATTTTAACCAGTCATCGTTCTCACAACACTGAGGACCAGTCATTCGAAATGACTTCACCATGCATTTTATGCATTGGTAAAAGCACTATGATGAAAAGTGTGATATGTTTTCAGGTATCTCCTATACTAATAGAGCCACATGCTCACCGGTTTGCCACATGATGTAGGCCTATGGACTGAACAAGAAACCACCAAAAATTTTAACCAGTCATCGTTCTCACAACACTGAGGACCAGTCATTCGAAATGACTTCTCCATGCATTTTTATGCATTGGTAAAAGCACTATGATGAAAAGTGTGATATGTTTTCAGGTATCTCCTATACTAATAGAGCCACATGCTCACCGGTTTGCCACATGATGTAGGCCTATGGACTGAACAAGAAACCACCAAAAATTTTAACCAGTCATCGTTCTCACAACACTGAGGACCAGTCATTCGAAATGACTTCTCCATGCATTTTATGCATGGTAAAAGCACTATGATGAAAAGTGTGATATGTTTTCAGGTATCTCCTATACTAATAGAGCCACATGCTCACCGGTTTGCCACATGATGTAGGCCTATGGACTGAACAAGAAACCACCAAAAATTTTAACCAGTCATCGTTCTCACAACACTGAGGACCAGTCATTCGAAATGACTTCTCCATGCATTTTATGCATTGGTAAAAGCACTATGATGAAAAGTGTGATATGTTTTCAGGTATCTCCTATACTAATAGAGCCACATGCTCACCGGTTTGCCACATGATGTAGGCCTATGGACTGAACAAGAAACCACCAAAAATATTAACCAGTCATCGTTCTCACAACACTGAGGACCAGTCATTCGAAATGACTTCTCCATGCATTTTATGCATTGGTAAAAGCACTATGATGAAAAGTGTGATATGTTTTCAGGGTATCTCCTATACTAATAGAGCCACATGCTCACCGGTTTGCCACATGATGTAGGCCTATGGACTGAACAAGAAACCACCAAAAATTTTAACCAGTCATCGTTCTCACAACACTGAGGACCAGTCATTCGAAATGACTTCTCCATGCATTTTATGCATTGGTAAAAGCACTATGATAAAAAGTGTGATATGTTTTCAGGTATCTCCTATACTAATAGAGCCACATTCTCACCGGTTTGCCACATGATGTAGGCCTATGGACTGAACAAGAAACCACCAAAAATTTTAACCAGTCATCGTTCTCACAACACTGAGGACCAGTCATTCGAAATGACTTCTCCATGCATTTTATGCATGGTAAAAGCACTATGATGAAAAGTGTGATATGTTTTCAGGTATCTCCTATACTAATAGAGCCACATGCTCACCGGTTTGCCACATGATGTAGGCCTATGGACTGAACAAGAAACCACCAAAAATTTTAACCAGTCATCGTTCTCACAACACTGAGGACCAGTCATTCGAAATGACTTCTCCATGCATTTTATGCATTGGTAAAAGCACTATGATGAAAAGTGTGATATGTTTTCAGGTATCTCCTATACTAATAGAGCCACATGCTCACCGGTTTGCCACATGATGTAGGCCTATGGACTGAACAAGAAACCACCAAAAATTTTAACCAGTCATCGTTCTCCACAACACTGAGGACCAGTCATTCGAAATGACTTCTCCATGCATTTTATGCATGTGGTAAAAGCACTATGATGAAAAGTAACATAGTAACATAGTAACATAGTTAGTAAGGCCGAAAAAAGACATTTGTCCATCCAGTTCAGCCTATATTCCATCATAATAAATACCCAGATCTACGTCCTTCTACAGAACCTAATAATTGTATGATACAATATTGTTCTGCTCCAGGAAGACATCCAGGCCTCTCTTGAACCCCTCTACTGAGTTCGCCATCACCACCTCCTCAGGCAAGCAATTCCAGATTCTCACTGCCCTAACAGTAAAGAATCCTCTTCTATGTTGGTGGAAAAACCTTCTCTCCTCCAGACGCAAAGAATGCCCCCTTGTGCCCGTCACCTTCCTTGGTATAAACAGATCCTCAGCGAGATATTTGTATTGTCCCCTTATATACTTATACATGGTTATTAGATCGCCCCTCAGTCGTCTTTTTTCTAGACTAAATAATCCTAATTTCGCTAATCTATCTGGGTATTGTAGTTCTCCCATCCCCTTTATTTAATTTTGTTGCCCTCCTTTGTACTCTCTCTAGTTCCATTATATCCTTCCTGAGCACCGGTGCCCAAAACTGGACACAGTACTCCATGTGCGGTCTAACTAGGGATTTGTACAGAGGCAGTATAATGCTCTCATCATGTGTATCCAGACCTCTTTTAATGCACCCCATGATCCTGTTTGGCCTTGGCAGCTGCTGCCTGGCACTGGCTTGCTCCAGGTAAGTTTATCATTAACTAGGATCCCCAAGTCCTTCTCCCTGTCAGATTTACCCAGTGGTTTTCCCGTTCAGTGTGTAATGGTGATATTGATTCCCTCTTCCCATGTGTATAACCTTACATTTATCATTGTTAAACCTCATCTGCCACCTTTCAGCCCAAGTTTCCAACTTATCCAGATCCATCTGTAGCAGAATACTATCTTCTCTTGTATTAACTGCTTTACATAGTTTTGTATCATCTGCAAATATCGATATTTTACTGTGTTAACCTTCTACCAGATCATTAATGAATATGTTGAAGAGAACAGGTCCCAATACTGACCCCTGCGGTACCCCACTGGTCACAGCGACCCAGTTAGAGACTATACCATTTATAACCACCCTCTGCTTTCTATCACTAAGCCAGTTACTAACCCATTTACACACATTTTCCCCCAGACCAAGCATTCTCATTTTGTGTACCAACCTCTTGTGCGGCACGGTATCAAACGCTTGGAAAAATCGAGATATACCACATCCAATGACTCACCGTGGTCCAGTCTATAGCTTACCTCTTCATAAAAACTGATTAGATTGGTTTGACAGGAGCGATTTCTCATAAACCCATGCTGATATGGAGTTAAACAGTTATTCTCATTGAGATAATCCAGAATAACATCCCTCAGAAACCCTTCAAATATTTTACCAACAATAGAGGTTAGACTTACTGGCCTATAATTTCCAGGTTCACTTTTAGAGCCCTTTTTGAATATTGGCACCACATTTGCTATGCGCCAGTCCTGCGAAACAGACCCTGTCGCTATAGAGTCACTAAAAATAAGAAATAATGGTTTATCTATTACATTACTTAGTTCTCTTAGTACTCGTGGGTGTATGCCATCCGGAACCCGGAGATTTATCTATTTTAATCTTATTTAGCCGGTTTCGCACCTCTTCTTGGGTTAGATTGGTGACCCTTAATATAGGGTTTTCATTGTTTCTTGGGATTTCACCTAGCATTTCATTTTCCACCGTGAATACCGTGGAGAAGAAGGTGTTTAATATGTTAGCTTTTTCCTCGTCATCTACAACCATTCTTTCCTCACTATTTTTTAAGGGGCCTACATTTTCAGTTTTTATTCTTTTACTATTGATATAGTTGAAGAACAGTTTGGGATTAGTTTTACTCTCCTTAGCAATGTGCTTCTCTGTTTCCTTTTTGGCAGCTTTAATTAGTTTTTTAGATAAAGTATTTTTCTCCTATAGTTTTTTAGAGCTTCAATGGTGCCATCCTGCTTTAGTAGTGCAAATGCTTTCTTTTTACTGTTAATTGCCTGTCTTACTTCTTTGTTTAGCCACATTGGGTTTTTCCTATTTCTAGTCCTTTTATTCCCACAAGGTATAAACCGCTTACACTGCCTATTTAGGATGTCTTAAACATTTCCCATTTATTATCTGTATTCTCATTTCTGAGGATATTGTCCCAGTCTACCAGATTAAGGGCATCTCTAAGCTGTTCAAACTTTGCCTTCCTAAAGTTCAATGTTTTTGTGACTCCCTGACAAGTCCCCCTAGTGAAAGACAGGTGAAACTGCACAATATTGTGGTCGCTATTTCCTAAATGCCCAACCACCTGCAGATTTTGTTATTCTGTCAGGTCTATTTGATAGTATTAGGTCTAAAAGTGCTGCTCCTCTGGTTGGATTCTGCACCAATTGTGAAAGATAATTTTTCTTGGTTATTAGCAGAAACCTGTTGCCTTTATGGGTTTCACAGGTTTCTGTTTCCCAGTTAATATCCGGGTAGTTAAAGTCCCCCATAACCAGGACCTCATTATGGGTTGCAGCTTCATCTATCTGCTTTAGAAGTAGACTTTCCATGCTTTCTGTTATATTTGGGGTTTGTAACAGACCCCAATGAGAATTTTGTTACCATTTTTCCCTCCATGAATTTCAACCCATATGGACTCGACATCCTCATTCCCTTCGCTAATATCCTCCCTTAAAGTGGACTTTAGACAAGACTTTACATAGAGACAAACCCCTCCTCCTCTCCGATTTTTACGATCCTTTCTAAACAGACTGTAACCCTGTAAGTTAACTGCCCAGTCATAGCTTTCATCTAACCATGTCTCGGTTATTCCCACTATGTCAAAGTTACCTGTAGATATTTCTGCTTCTAGTTCTTCCATCTTGTTTGTCAGGCTTCTGGCGTTTGCGAGCATGCAGTTTAGAGGATTTTGTTTTGTTCCAAATCTCCTCACTGTGGATTGTTTTAGAAATGTTCTTACCTCCCTTCTGAGTATGTTTTCCTGGGTCGTCTTTGTTCGAGTCTAATGTTTTTCTTCCCGTCCCCTCTTCTTCTAGTTTAACGCCCTCCTGATAAGTGTGATATGTTTTCAGGTATCTCCTATACTAATAGAGCCACATGCTCACCGGTTTGCCACATGATGTAGGCCTATGGACTGAACAAGAAACCACCAAAAATTTTAACCAGTCATCGTTCTCACAACACTGAGGACCAGTCATTCGAAATGACTTCTCCATGCATTTTATGCATTGGTAAAAGCACTATGATGAAAAGTGTGATATGTTTTCAGGTATCTCCTATACTAATAGAGCCACATGCTCACCGGTTTGCCACATGATGTAGGCCCATGGACTGAACAAGAAACCACCAAAAATTTTAACCAGTCATCGTTCTCACAACACTGAGGACCAGTCATTCGAAATGACTTCTCCATGCATTTTATGCATTGGTAAAAGCACTATGATGAAAAGTGTGATATGTTTTCAGGTATCTCCTATACTAATAGAGCCACATGCTCACCGGTTTGCCACATGACGTAGGCCTATGGACTGAACAAGAAACCACCAAAAATTTTAACCAGTCATCGTTCTCACAACACTGAGGACCAGTCATTCGAAATGACTTCTCAATGCATTTTATGCATTGGTAAAAGCACTATGATGAAAAGTGTGATATGTTTTCAGGTATCTCCTATACTAATAGAGCCACATGCTCACCGGTTTGCCACATGATGTAGGCCTATGGCCTGAACAAGAAACCACCAAAAATTTTAACCAGTCATCGTTCTCACAACACTGAGGACCAGTCATTCGAAATGACTTCAAAATGCATTTTATGCATTGGTAAAAGCACTATGATGAAAAGTGTGATATGTTTTCAGGTATCTCCTATACTAATAGAGCCACATGCTCACCGGTTTGCCACATGATGTAGGCCTATGGACTGAACAAGAAACCACCAAAAATTTTAACCAGTCATCGTTCTCACAACACTGAGGACCAGTCATTCGAAATGACTTCTCCACGCATTTTATGCATTGGTAAAAGCACTATGATGAAAAGTGTGATATGTTTTCAGGTATCTCCTATACTAATAGAGCCACATGCTCACCGGTTTGCCACATGATGTAGGCCTATGGACTGAACAAGAAACCACCAAAAATATTAACCAGTCATCGTTCTCACAACACTGAGGACCAGTCATTCGAAATGACTTCTCCATGCATTTTATGCATTGGTAAAAGCACTATGATGAAAAGTGTGATATGTTTTCAGGTATCTCCTATACTAATAGAGCCACATGCTCACCGGTTTGCCACATGATGTAGGCCTATGGACTGAACAAGAAACCACCAAAAATTTTAACCAGTCATCGTTCTCACAACACTGAGGACCAGTCATTCGAAATGACTTCTCCATGCATTTTATGCATTGGTAAAAGCACTATGATAAAAAGTGTGATATGTTTTCAGGTATCTCCTATACTAATAGAGCCACATTCTCACCGGTTTGCCACATGATGTAGGCCTATGGACTGAACAAGAAACCACCAAAAATTTTAACCAGTCATCGTTCTCACAACACTGAGGACCAGTCATTCGAAATGACTTCTCCATGCATTTTATGCATTGGTAAAAGCACTATGATGAAAAGTGTGATATGTTTTCAGGTATCTCCTATACTAATAGAGCCACATGCTCACCGGTTTGCCACATGATGTAGGCCTATGGACTGAACAAGAAACCACCAAAAATTTTAACCAGTCATCGTTCTCACAACACTGAGGACCAGTCATTCGAAATGACTTCTCCATGCATTTTATGCATTGGTAAAAGCACTATGATGAAAAGTGTGATATGTTTTCAGGTATCTCCTATACTAATAGAGCCACATGCTCACCGGTTTGCCACATGATGTAGGCCTATGGACTGAACAAGAAACCACCAAAAATTTTAACCAGTCATCGTTCTCACAACACTGAGGACCAGTCATTCGAAATGACTTCTCCATGCATTTTATGCATTGGTAAAAGCACTATGATGAAAAGTAACATAGTAACATAGTAACATAGTTAGTAAGGCCGAAAAAAGACATTTGTCCATCCAGTTCAGCCTATATTCCATCATAATAAATACCCAGATCTACGTCCTTCTACAGAACCTAATAATTGTATGATACAATATTGTTCTGCTCCAGGAAGACATCCAGGCCTCTCTTGAACCCCTCGACTGAGTTCGCCATCACCACCTCCTCAGGCAAGCAATTCCAGATTCTCACTGCCCTAACAGTAAAGAATCCTCTTCTATGTTGGTGGAAAAACCTTCTCTCCTCCAGACGCAAAGAATGCCCCCTTGTGCCCGTCACCTTCCTTGGTATAAACAGATCCTCAGCGAGATATTTGTATTGTCCCCTTATATACTTATACATGGTTATTAGATCGCCCCTCAGTCGTCTTTTTTCTAGACTAAATAATCCTAATTTCGCTAATCTATCTGGGTATTGTAGTTCTCCCATCCCCTTTATTAATTTTGTTGCCCTCCTTTGTACTCTCTCTAGTTCCATTATATCCTTCCTGAGCACCGGTGCCCAAAACTGGACACAGTACTCCATGTGCGGTCTAACTAGGGATTTGTACAGAGGCAGTATAATGCTCTCATCATGTGTATCCAGACCTCTTTTAATGCACCCCATGATCCTGTTTGCCTTGGCAGCTGCTGCCTGGCACTGGCTGCTCCAGGTAAGTTTATCATTAACTAGGATCCCCAAGTCCTTCTCCCTGTCAGATTTACCCAGTGGTTTCCCGTTCAGTGTGTAATGGTGATATTGATTCCCTCTTCCCATGTGTATAACCTTACATTTATCATTGTTAAACCTCATCTGCCACCTTTCAGCCCAAGTTTCCAACTTATCCAGATCCATCTGTAGCAGAATACTATCTTCTCTTGTATTAACTGCTTTACATAGTTTTGTATCATCTGCAAATATCGATATTTTACTGTGTTAACCTTCTACCAGATCATTAATGAATATGTTGAAGAGAACAGGTCCCAATACTGACCCCTGCGGTACCCCACTGGTCACAGCGACCCAGTTAGAGACTATACCATTTATAACCACCCTCTGCTTTCTATCACTAAGCCAGTTACTAACCCATTTACACACATTTTCCCCCAGACCAAGCATTCTCATTTTGTGTACCAACCTCTTGTGCGGCACGGTATCAAACGCTTTGGAAAAATCGAGATATACCACATCCAATGACTCACCGTGGTCCAGTCTATAGCTTACCTCTTCATAAAAACTGATTAGATTGGTTTGACAGGAGCGATTTCTCATAAACCCATGCTGATATGGAGTTAAACAGTTATTCTCATTGAGATAATCCAGAATAACATCCCTCAGAAACCCTTCAAATATTTTACCAACAATAGAGGTTAGACTTACTGGCCTATAATTTCCAGGTTCACTTTTAGAGCCCTTTTTGAATATTGGCACCACATTTGCTATGCGCCAGTCCTGCGAAACAGACCCTGTCGCTATAGAGTCACTAAAAATAAGAAATAATGGTTTATCTATTACATTACTTAGTTCTCTTAGTACTCGTGGGTGTATGCCATCCGGACCCGGAGATTTATCTATTTTAATCTTATTTAGCCGGTTTCGCACCTCTTCTTGGGTTAGATTGGTGACCCTTAATATAGGGTTTTCATTGTTTCTTGGGATTTCACCTAGCATTTCATTTTCCACCGTGAATACCGTGGAGAAGAAGGTGTTTAATATGTTAGCTTTTTCCTCGTCATCTACAACCATTCTTTCCTCACTATTTTTTAAGGGGCCTACATTTTCAGTTTTTATTCTTTTACTATTGATATAGTTGAAGAACAGTTTGGGATTAGTTTTACTCTCCTTAGCAATGTGCTTCTCTGTTTCCTTTTTGGCAGCTTTAATTAGTTTTTTAGATAAAGTATTTTTCTCCCTATAGTTTTTTAGAGCTTCAATGGTGCCATCCTGCTTTAGTAGTGCAAATGCTTTCTTTTTACTGTTAATTGCCTGTCTTACTTCTTTGTTTAGCCACATTGGGTTTTTCCTATTTCTAGTCCTTTTATTCCCACAAGGTATAAACCGCTTACACTGCCTATTTAGGATGTTCTTAAACATTTCCCATTTATTATCTGTATTCTCATTTCTGAGGATATTGTCCCAGTCTACCAGATTAAGGGCATCTCTAAGCTGTTCAAACTTTGCCTTCCTAAAGTTCAATGTTTTTGTGACTCCCTGACAAGTCCCCCTAGTGAAAGACAGGTGAAACTGCACAATATTGTGGTCGCTATTTCCTAAATGCCCAACCACCTGCAGATTTGTTATTCTGTCAGGTCTATTTGATAGTATTAGGTCTAAAAGTGCTGCTCCTCTGGTTGGATTCTGCACCAATTGTGAAAGATAATTTTTCTTGGTTATTAGCAGAAACCTGTTGCCTTTATGGGTTTCACAGGTTTCTGTTTCCCAGTTAATATCCGGGTAGTTAAAGTCCCCCATAACCAGGACCTCATTATGGGTTGCAGCTTCATCTATCTGCTTTAGAAGTAGACTTTCCATGCTTTCTGTTATATTTGGGGGTTTGTAACAGACCCCAATGAGAATTTTGTTACCATTTTTCCCTCCATGAATTTCAACCCATATGGACTCGACATCCTCATTCCCTTCGCTAATATCCTCCCTTAAAGTGGACTTTAGACAAGACTTTACATAGAGACAAACCCCTCCTCCTCTCCGATTTTTACGATCCTTTCTAAACAGACTGTAACCCTGTAAGTTAACTGCCCAGTCATAGCTTTCATCTAACCATGTCTCGGTTATTCCCACTATGTCAAAGTTACCTGTAGATATTTCTGCTTCTAGTTCTTCCATCTTGTTTGTCAGGCTTCTGGCGTTTGCGAGCATGCAGTTTAGAGGATTTTGTTTTGTTCCAAATCTCCTCACTGTGGATTGTTTTAGAAATGTTCTTACCTCCCTTCTGAGTATGTTTTCCTGGGTCGTCTTTGTTCGAGTCTAATGTTTTTCTTCCCGTCCCCTCTTCTTCTAGTTTAACGCCCTCCTGATAAGTGTGATATGTTTTCAGGTATCTCCTATACTAATAGAGCCACATGCTCACCGGTTTGCCACATGATGTAGGCCTATGGACTGAACAAGAAACCACCAAAAATTTTAACCAGTCATCGTTCTCACAACACTGAGGACCAGTCATTCGAAATGACTTCTCCATGCATTTTATGCATTGGTAAAAGCACTATGATGAAAAGTGTGATATGTTTTCAGGTATCTCCTATACTAATAGAGCCACATGCTCACCGGTTTGCCACATGATGTAGGCCCATGGACTGAACAAGAAACCACCAAAAATTTTAACCAGTCATCGTTCTCACAACACTGAGGACCAGTCATTCGAAATGACTTCTCCATGCATTTTATGCATTGGTAAAAGCACTATGATGAAAAGTGTGATATGTTTTCAGGTATCTCCTATACTAATAGAGCCACATGCTCACCGGTTTGCCACATGACGTAGGCCTATGGACTGAACAAGAAACCACCAAAAATTTTAACCAGTCATCGTTCTCACAACACTGAGGACCAGTCATTCGAAATGACTTCTCAATGCATTTTATGCATTGGTAAAAGCACTATGATGAAAAGTGTGATATGTTTTCAGGTATCTCCTATACTAATAGAGCCACATGCTCACCGGTTTGCCACATGATGTAGGCCTATGGCCTGAACAAGAAACCACCAAAAATTTTAACCAGTCATCGTTCTCACAACACTGAGGACCAGTCATTCGAAATGACTTCAAAATGCATTTTATGCATTGGTAAAAGCACTATGATGAAAAGTGTGATATGTTTTCAGGTATCTCCTATACTAATAGAGCCACATGCTCACCGGTTTGCCACATGATGTAGGCCTATGGACTGAACAAGAAACCACCAAAAATTTTAACCAGTCATCGTTCTCACAACACTGAGGACCAGTCATTCGAAATGACTTCTCCACGCATTTTATGCATTGGTAAAAGCACTATGATGAAAAGTGTGATATGTTTTCAGGTATCTCCTATACTAATAGAGCCACATGCTCACCGGTTTGCCACATGATGTAGGCCTATGGACTGAACAAGAAACCACCAAAAATTTGAACCAGTCATCGTTCTCACAACACTGAGGACCAGTCATTCGAAATGACTTCTCCATGCATTTTATGCATTGGTAAAAGCACTATGATGAAAAGTGTGATATGTTTTCAGGTATCTCCTATACTAATAGAGCCACATGCTCACCGGTTTGCCACATGATGTAGGCCTATGGACTGAACAAGAAACCACCAAAAATTTTAACCAGTCATCGTTCTCACAACACTGAGGACCAGTCATTCGAAATGACTTCTCCATGCATTTTATGCATTGGTAAAAGCACTATGATAAAAAGTGTGATATGTTTTCAGGTATCTCCTATACTAATAGAGCCACATTCTCACCGGTTTGCCACATGATGTAGGCCTATGGACTGAACAAGAAACCACCAAAAATTTTAACCAGTCATCGTTCTCACAACACTGAGGACCAGTCATTCGAATTGACTTCTCCATGCATTTTATGCATTGGTAAAAGCACTATGATGAAAAGTGTGATATGTTTTCAGGTATCTCCTATACTAATAGAGCCACATGCTCACCGGTTTGCCACATGATGTAGGCCTATGGACTGAACAAGAAACCACCAAAAATTTTAACCAGTCATCGTTCTCACAACACTGAGGACCAGTCATTCGAAATGACTTCTCCATGCATTTTATGCATTGGTAAAAGCACTATGATGAAAAGTGTGATATGTTTTCAGGTATCTCCTATACTAATAGAGCCACATGCTCACCGGTTTGCCACATGATGTAGGCCTATGGACTGAACAAGAAACCACCAAAAATTTTAACCAGTCATCGTTCTCACAACACTGAGGACCAGTCATTCGAAATGACTTCTCCATGCATTTTATGCATTGGTAAAAGCACTATGATGAAAAGTAACATAGTAACATAGTAACATAGTTAGTAAGGCCGAAAAAAGACATTTGTCCATCCAGTTCAGCCTATATTCCATCATAATAAATACCCAGATCTACGTCCTTCTACAGAACCTAATAATTGTATGATACAATATTGTTCTGCTCCAGGAAGACATCCAGGCCTCTCTTGAACCCCTCGACTGAGTTCGCCATCACCACCTCCTCAGGCAAGCAATTCCAGATTCTCACTGCCCTAACAGTAAAGAATCCTCTTCTATGTTGGTGGAAAAACCTTCTCTCCTCCAGACGCAAAGAATGCCCCCTTGTGCCCGTCACCTTCCTTGGTATAAACAGATCCTCAGCGAGATATTTGTATTGTCCCCTTATATACTTATACATGGTTATTAGATCGCCCCTCAGTCGTCTTTTTTCTAGACTAAATAATCCTAATTTCGCTAATCTATCTGGGTATTGTAGTTCTCCCATCCCCTTTATTAATTTTGTTGCCCTCCTTTGTACTCTCTCTAGTTCCATTATATCCTTCCTGAGCACCGGTGCCCAAAACTGGACACAGTACTCCATGTGCGGTCTAACTAGGGATTTGTACAGAGGCAGTATAATGCTCTCATCATGTGTATCCAGACCTCTTTTAATGCACCCCATGATCCTGTTTGCCTTGGCAGCTGCTGCCTGGCACTGGCTGCTCCAGGTAAGTTTATCATTAACTAGGATCCCCAAGTCCTTCTCCCTGTCAGATTTACCCAGTGGTTTCCCGTTCAGTGTGTAATGGTGATATTGATTCCCTCTTCCCATGTGTATAACCTTACATTTATCATTGTTAAACCTCATCTGCCACCTTTCAGCCCAAGTTTCCAACTTATCCAGATCCATCTGTAGCAGAATACTATCTTCTCTTGTATTAACTGCTTTACATAGTTTTGTATCATCTGCAAATATCGATATTTTACTGTGTAAACCTTCTACCAGATCATTAATGAATATGTTGAAGAGAACAGGTCCCAATACTGACCCCTGCGGTACCCCACTGGTCACAGCGACCCAGTTAGAGACTATACCATTTATAACCACCCTCTGCTTTCTATCACTAAGCCAGTTACTAACCCATTTACACACATTTTCCCCCAGACCAAGCATTCTCATTTTGTGTACCAACCTCTTGTGCGGCACGGTATCAAACGCTTTGGAAAAATCGAGATATACCACATCCAATGACTCACCGTGGTCCAGTCTATAGCTTACCTCTTCATAAAAACTGATTAGATTGGTTTGACAGGAGCGATTTCTCATAAACCCATGCTGATATGGAGTTAAACAGTTATTCTCATTGAGATAATCCAGAATAACATCCCTCAGAAACCCTTCAAATATTTTACCAACAATAGAGGTTAGACTTACTGGCCTATAATTTCCAGGTTCACTTTTAGAGCCCTTTTTGAATATTGGCACCACATTTGCTATGCGCCAGTCCTGCGGAACAGACCCTGTCGCTATAGAGTCACTAAAAATAAGAAATAATGGTTTATCTATTACATTACTTAGTTCTCTTAGTACTCGTGGGTGTATGCCATCCGGACCCGGAGATTTATCTATTTTAATCTTATTTAGCCGGTTTCGCACCTCTTCTTGGGTTAGATTGGTGACCCTTAATATAGGGTTTTCATTGTTTCTTGGGATTTCACCTAGCATTTCATTTTCCACCGTGAATACCGTGGAGAAGAAGGTGTTTAATATGTTAGCTTTTTCCTCGTCATCTACAACCATTCTTTCCTCACTATTTTTTAAGGGGCCTACATTTTCAGTTTTTATTCTTTTACTATTGATATAGTTGAAGAACAGTTTGGGATTAGTTTTACTCTCCTTAGCAATGTGCTTCTCTGTTTCCTTTTTGGCAGCTTTAATTAGTTTTTTAGATAAAGTATTTTTCTCCCTATAGTTTTTTAGAGCTTCAATGGTGCCATCCTGCTTTAGTAGTGCAAATGCTTTCTTTTTACTGTTAATTGCCTGTCTTACTTCTTTGTTTAGCCACATTGGGTTTTTCCTATTTCTAGTCCTTTTATTCCCACAAGGTATAAACCGCTTACACTGCCTATTTAGGATGTTCTTAAACATTTCCCATTTATTATCTGTATTCTCATTTCTGAGGATATTGTCCCAGTCTACCAGATTAAGGGCATCTCTAAGCTGTTCAAACTTTGCCTTCCTAAAGTTCAATGTTTTTGTGACTCCCTGACAAGTCCCCCTAGTGAAAGACAGGTGAAACTGCACAATATTGTGGTCGCTATTTCCTAAATGCCCAACCACCTGCAGATTTGTTATTCTGTCAGGTCTATTAGATAGTATTAGGTCTAAAAGTGCTGCTCCTCTGGTTGGATTCTGCACCAATTGTGAAAGATAATTTTTCTTGGTTATTAGCAGAAACCTGTTGCCTTTATGGGTTTCACAGGTTTCTGTTTCCCAGTTAATATCCGGGTAGTTAAAGTCCCCCATAACCAGGACCTCATTATGGGTTGCAGCTTCATCTATCTGCTTTAGAAGTAGACTTTCCATGCTTTCTGTTATATTTGGGGGTTTGTAACAGACCCCAATGAGAATTTTGTTACCATTTTTCCCTCCATGAATTTCAACCCATATGGACTCGACATCCTCATTCCCTTCGCTAATATCCTCCCTTAAAGTGGACTTTAGACAAGACTTTACATAGAGACAAACCCCTCCTCCTCTCCGATTTTTACGATCCTTTCTAAACAGACTGTAACCCTGTAAGTTAACTGCCCAGTCATAGCTTTCATCTAACCATGTCTCGGTTATTCCCACTATGTCAAAGTTACCTGTAGATATTTCTGCTTCTAGTTCTTCCATCTTGTTTGTCAGGCTTCTGGCGTTTGCGAGCATGCAGTTTAGAGGATTTTGTTTTGTTCCAAATCTCCTCACTGTGGATTGTTTTAGAAATGTTCTTACCTCCCTTCTGAGTATGTTTTCCTGGGTCGTCTTTGTTCGAGTCTAATGTTTTTCTTCCCGTCCCCTCTTCTTCTAGTTTAACGCCCTCCTGATAAGTGTGATATGTTTTCAGGTATCTCCTATACTAATAGAGCCACATGCTCACCGGTTTGCCACATGATGTAGGCCTATGGACTGAACAAGAAACCACCAAAAATTTTAACCAGTCATCGTTCTCACAACACTGAGGACCAGTCATTCGAAATGACTTCTCCATGCATTTTATGCATTGGTAAAAGCACTATGATGAAAAGTGTGATATGTTTTCAGGTATCTCCTATACTAATAGAGCCACATGCTCACCGGTTTGCCACATGATGTAGGCCCATGGACTGAACAAGAAACCACCAAAAATTTTAACCAGTCATCGTTCTCACAACACTGAGGACCAGTCATTCGAAATGACTTCTCCATGCATTTTATGCATTGGTAAAAGCACTATGATGAAAAGTGTGATATGTTTTCAGGTATCTCCTATACTAATAGAGCCACATGCTCACCGGTTTGCCACATGACATAGGCCTATGGACTGAACAAGAAACCACCAAAAATTTTAACCAGTCATCGTTCTCACAACACTGAGGACCAGTCATTCGAAATGACTTCTCAATGCATTTTATGCATTGGTAAAAGCACTATGATGAAAAGTGTGATATGTTTTCAGGTATCTCCTATACTAATAGAGCCACATGCTCACCGGTTTGCCACATGATGTAGGCCTATGGACTGAACAAGAAACCACCAAAAATTTTAACCAGTCATCGTTCTCACAACACTGAGGACCAGTCATTCGAAATGACTTCTCCACGCATTTTATGCATTGGTAAAAGCACTATGATGAAAAGTGTGATATGTTTTCAGGTATCTCCTATACTAATAGAGCCACATGCTCACCGGTTTGCCACATGATGTAGGCCTATGGACTGAACAAGAAACCACCAAAAATTTGAACCAGTCATCGTTCTCACAACACTGAGGACCAGTCATTCGAAATGACTTCTCCATGCATTTTATGCATTGGTAAAAGCACTATGATGAAAAGTGTGATATGTTTTCAGGTATCTCCTATACTAATAGAGCCACATGCTCACCGGTTTGCCACATGATGTAGGCCTATGGACTGAACAAGAAACCACCAAAAATTTTAACCAGTCATCGTTCTCACAACACTGAGGACCAGTCATTCGAAATGACTTCTCCATGCATTTTATGCATTGGTAAAAGCACTATGATGAAAAGTGTGATATGTTTTCAGGTATCTCCTATACTAATAGAGCCACATGCTCACCGGTTTGCCACATGATGTAGGCCCATGGACTGAACAAGAAACCACCAAAAATTTTAACCAGTCATCGTTCTCACAACACTGAGGACCAGTCATTCGAAATGACTTCTCCATGCATTTTATGCATTGGTAAAAGCACTATGATGAAAAGTGTGATATGTTTTCAGGTATCTCCTATACTAATAGAGCCACATGCTCACCGGTTTGCCACATGATGTAGGCCTATGGACTGAACAAGAAACCACCAAAAATTTTAACCAGTCATTGTTCTCACAACACTGAGGACCAGTCATTCGAAATTACTTCTCCATGCATTTTATGCATTGGTAAAAGCACTATGATGAAAAGTGTGATATGTTTTCAGGTATCTCCTATACTAATAGAGCCACATGCTCACTGGTTTGCCACATGATGTAGGCCTATGGACTGAACAAGAAACCACCAAAAATTTTAACCAGTCATCGTTCTCACAACATGAGGACCAGTCATTCGAAATGACTTCTCCATGCATTTTATGCATTGGTAAAAGCACTATGATGAAAAGTGTGATATGTTTTCAGGTATCTCCTATACTAATAGAGCCACATGCTCACCGGTTTGCCACATGATGTAGGCCTATGGACTGAACAAGAAACCACCAAAAATTTTAACCAGTCATCGTTCTCACAACACTGAGGACCAGTCATTCGAAATGACTTCTCCATGCATTTTATGCATTGGTAAAAGCACTATGATGAAAAGTGTGATATGTTTTCAGGTATCTCCTATACTAATAGAGCCACATGCTCACCGGTTTGCCACATGACGTAGGCCTATGGACTGAACAAGAAACCACCAAAAATTTTAACCAGTCATCGTTCTCACAACACTGAGGACCAGTCATTCGAAATGACTTCTCAATGCATTTTATGCATTGGTAAAAGCACTATGATGAAAAGTGTGATATGTTTTCAGGTATCTCCTATACTAATAGAGCCACATGCTCACCGGTTTGCCACATGATGTAGGCCTATGGCCTGAACAAGAAACCACCAAAAATTTTAACCAGTCATCGTTCTCACAACACTGAGGACCAGTCATTCGAAATGACTTCTCAATGCATTTTATGCATTGGTAAAAGCACTATGATGAAAAGTGTGATATGTTTTCAGGTATCTCCTATACTAATAGAGCCACATGCTCACCGGTTTGCCACATGATGTAGGCCTATGGACTGAACAAGAAACCACCAAAAATTTTAACCAGTCATCGTTCTCACAACACTGAGGACCAGTCATTCGAAATGACTTCTCCACGCATTTTATGCATTGGTAAAAGCACTATGATGAAAAGTGTGATATGTTTTCAGGTATCTCCTATACTAATAGAGCCACATGCTCACCGGTTTGCCACATGATGTAGGCCTATGGACTGAACAAGAAACCACCAAAAATTTGAACCAGTCATCGTTCTCACAACACTGAGGACCAGTCATTCGAAATGACTTCTCCATGCATTTTATGCATTGGTAAAAGCACTATGATGAAAAGTGTGATATGTTTTCAGGTATCTCCTATACTAATAGAGCCACATGCTCACCGGTTTGCCACATGATGTAGGCCTATGGACTGAACAAGAAACCACCAAAAATTTTAACCAGTCATCGTTCTCACAACACTGAGGACCAGTCATTCGAAATGACTTCTCCATGCATTTTATGCATTGGTAAAAGCACTATGATAAAAAGTGTGATATGTTTTCAGGTATCTCCTATACTAATAGAGCCACATTCTCACCGGTTTGCCACATGATGTAGGCCTATGGACTGAACAAGAAACCACCAAAAATTTTAACCAGTCATCGTTCTCACAACACTGAGGACCAGTCATTCGAAATGACTTCTCCATGCATTTTATGCATTGGTAAAAGCACTATGATGAAAAGTGTGATATGTTTTCAGGTATCTCCTATACTAATAGAGCCACATGCTCACCGGTTTGCCACATGACGTAGGCCTATGGACTGAACAAGAAACCACCAAAAATTTTAACCAGTCATCGTTCTCACAACACTGAGGACCAGTCATTCGAAATGACTTCTCAATGCATTTTATGCATTGGTAAAAGCACTATGATGAAAAGTGTGATATGTTTTCAGGTATCTCCTATACTAATAGAGCCACATGCTCACCGGTTTGCCACATGATGTAGGCCTATGGCCTGAACAAGAAACCACCAAAAATTTTAACCAGTCATCGTTCTCACAACACTGAGGACCAGTCATTCGAAATGACTTCTCAATGCATTTTATGCATTGGTAAAAGCACTATGATGAAAAGTGTGATATGTTTTCAGGTATCTCCTATACTAATAGAGCCACATGCTCACCGGTTTGCCACATGATGTAGGCCTATGGACTGAACAAGAAACCACCAAAAATTTTAACCAGTCATCGTTCTCACAACACTGAGGACCAGTCATTCGAAATGACTTCTCCACGCATTTTATGCATTGGTAAAAGCACTATGATGAAAAGTGTGATATGTTTTCAGGTATCTCCTATACTAATAGAGCCACATGCTCACCGGTTTGCCACATGATGTAGGCCTATGGACTGAACAAGAAACCACCAAAAATTTGAACCAGTCATCGTTCTCACAACACTGAGGACCAGTCATTCGAAATGACTTCTCCATGCATTTTATGCATTGGTAAAAGCACTATGATGAAAAGTGTGATATGTTTTCAGGTATCTCCTATACTAATAGAGCCACATGCTCACCGGTTTGCCACATGATGTAGGCCTATGGACTGAACAAGAAACCACCAAAAATTTTAACCAGTCATCGTTCTCACAACACTGAGGACCAGTCATTCGAAATGACTTCTCCATGCATTTTATGCATTGGTAAAAGCACTATGATAAAAAGTGTGATATGTTTTCAGGTATCTCCTATACTAATAGAGCCACATTCTCACCGGTTTGCCACATGATGTAGGCCTATGGACTGAACAAGAAACCACCAAAAATTTTAACCAGTCATCGTTCTCACAACACTGAGGACCAGTCATTCGAAATGACTTCTCCATGCATTTTATGCATTGGTAAAAGCACTATGATGAAAAGTGTGATATGTTTTCAGGTATCTCCTATACTAATAGAGCCACATGCTCACCGGTTTGCCACATGATGTAGGCCTATGGACTGAACAAGAAACCACCAAAAATTTTAACCAGTCATCGTTCTCACAACACTGAGGACCAGTCATTCGAAATGACTTCTCCATGCATTTTATGCATTGGTAAAAGCACTATGATGAAAAGTGTGATATGTTTTCAGGTATCTCCTATACTAATAGAGCCACATGCTCACCGGTTTGCCACATGATGTAGGCCTATGGACTGAACAAGAAACCACCAAAAATTTTAACCAGTCATCGTTCTCACAACACTGAGGACCAGTCATTTGAAATGACTTCTCCATGCATTTTATGCATTGGTAAAAGCACTATGATGAAAAGTAACATAGTAACATAGTAACATAGTTAGTAAGGCCGAAAAAAGACATTTGTCCATCCAGTTCAGCCTATATTCCATCATAATAAATACCCAGATCTACGTCCTTCTACAGAACCTAATAATTGTATGATACAATATTGTTCTGCTCCAGGAAGACATCCAGGCCTCTCTTGAACCCCTCGACTGAGTTCGCCATCACCACCTCCTCAGGCAAGCAATTCCAGATTCTCACTGCCCTAACAGTAAAGAATCCTCTTCTATGTTGGTGGAAAAACCTTCTCTCCTCCAGACGCAAAGAATGCCCCCTTGTGCCCGTCACCTTCCTTGGTATAAACAGATCCTCAGCGAGATATTTGTATTGTCCCCTTATATACTTATACATGGTTATTAGATCGCCCCTCAGTCGTCTTTTTTCTAGACTAAATAATCCTAATTTCGCTAATCTATCTGGGTATTGTAGTTCTCCCATCCCCTTTATTAATTTTGTTGCCCTCCTTTGTACTCTCTCTAGTTCCATTATATCCTTCCTGAGCACCGGTGCCCAAAACTGGACACAGTACTCCATGTGCGGTCTAACTAGGGATTTGTACAGAGGCAGTATAATGCTCTCATCATGTGTATCCAGACCTCTTTTAATGCACCCCATGATCCTGTTTGCCTTGGCAGCTGCTGCCTGGCACTGGCTGCTCCAGGTAAGTTTATCATTAACTAGGATCCCCAAGTCCTTCTCCCTGTCAGATTTACCCAGTGGTTTCCCGTTCAGTGTGTAATGGTGATATTGATTCCCTCTTCCCATGTGTATAACCTTACATTTATCATTGTTAAACCTCATCTGCCACCTTTCAGCCCAAGTTTCCAACTTATCCAGATCCATCTGTAGCAGAATACTATCTTCTCTTGTATTAACTGCTTTACATAGTTTTGTATCATCTGCAAATATCGATATTTTACTGTGTAAACCTTCTACCAGATCATTAATGAATATGTTGAAGAGAACAGGTCCCAATACTGACCCCTGCGGTACCCCACTGGTCACAGCGACCCAGTTAGAGACTATACCATTTATAACCACCCTCTGCTTTCTATCACTAAGCCAGTTACTAACCCATTTACACACATTTTCCCCCAGACCAAGCATTCTCATTTTGTGTACCAACCTCTTGTGCGGCACGGTATCAAACGCTTTGGAAAAATCGAGATATACCACATCCAATGACTCACCGTGGTCCAGTCTATAGCTTACCTCTTCATAAAAACTGATTAGATTGGTTTGACAGGAGCGATTTCTCATAAACCCATGCTGATATGGAGTTAAACAGTTATTCTCATTGAGATAATCCAGAATAACATCCCTCAGAAACCCTTCAAATATTTTACCAACAATAGAGGTTAGACTTACTGGCCTATAATTTCCAGGTTCACTTTTAGAGCCCTTTTTGAATATTGGCACCACATTTGCTATGCGCCAGTCCTGCGGAACAGACCCTGTCGCTATAGAGTCACTAAAAATAAGAAATAATGGTTTATCTATTACATTACTTAGTTCTCTTAGTACTCGTGGGTGTATGCCATCCGGACCCCGAGATTTATCTATTTTAATCTTATTTAGCCGGTTTCGCACCTCTTCTTGGGTTAGATTGGTGACCCTTAATATAGGGTTTTCATTGTTTCTTGGGATTTCACCTAGCATTTCATTTTCCACCGTGAATACCGTGGAGAAGAAGGTGTTTAATATGTTAGCTTTTTCCTCGTCATCTACAACCATTCTTTCCTCACTATTTTTTAAGGGGCCTACATTTTCAGTTTTTATTCTTTTACTATTGATATAGTTGAAGAACAGTTTGGGATTAGTTTTACTCTCCTTAGCAATGTGCTTCTCTGTTTCCTTTTTGGCAGCTTTAATTAGTTTTTTAGATAAAGTATTTTTCTCCCTATAGTTTTTTAGAGCTTCAATGGTGCCATCCTGCTTTAGTAGTGCAAATGCTTTCTTTTTACTGTTAATTGCCTGTCTTACTTCTTTGTTTAGCCACATTGGGTTTTTCCTATTTCTAGTCCTTTTATTCCCACAAGGTATAAACCGCTTACACTGCCTATTTAGGATGTTCTTAAACATTTCCCATTTATTATCTGTATTCTCATTTCTGAGGATATTGTCCCAGTCTACCAGATTAAGGGCATCTCTAAGCTGTTCAAACTTTGCCTTCCTAAAGTTCAATGTTTTTGTGACTCCCTGACAAGTCCCCCTAGTGAAAGACAGGTGAAACTGCACAATATTGTGGTCGCTATTTCCTAAATGCCCAACCACCTGCAGATTTGTTATTCTGTCAGGTCTATTAGATAGTATTAGGTCTAAAAGTGCTGCTCCTCTGGTTGGATTCTGCACCAATTGTGAAAGATAATTTTTCTTGGTTATTAGCAGAAACCTGTTGCCTTTATGGGTTTCACAGGTTTCTGTTTCCCAGTTAATATCCGGGTAGTTAAAGTCCCCCATAACCAGGACCTCATTATGGGTTGCAGCTTCATCTATCTGCTTTAGAAGTAGACTTTCCATGCTTTCTGTTATATTTGGGGGTTTGTAACAGACCCCAATGAGAATTTTGTTACCATTTTTCCCTCCATGAATTTCAACCCATATGGACTCGACATCCTCATTCCCTTCGCTAATATCCTCCCTTAAAGTGGACTTTAGACAAGACTTTACATAGAGACAAACCCCTCCTCCTCTCCGATTTTTACGATCCTTTCTAAACAGACTGTAACCCTGTAAGTTAACTGCCCAGTCATAGCTTTCATCTAACCATGTCTCGGTTATTCCCACTATGTCAAAGTTACCTGTAGATATTTCTGCTTCTAGTTCTTCCATCTTGTTTGTCAGGCTTCTGGCGTTTGCGAGCATGCAGTTTAGAGGATTTTGTTTTGTTCCAAATCTCCTCACTGTGGATTGTTTTAGAAATGTTCTTACCTCCCTTCTGAGTATGTTTTCCTGGGTCGTCTTTGTTCGAGTCTAATGTTTTTCTTCCCGTCCCCTCTTCTTCTAGTTTAACGCCCTCCTGATAAGTGTGATATGTTTTCAGGTATCTCCTATACTAATAGAGCCACATGCTCACCGGTTTGCCACATGATGTAGGCCTATGGACTGAACAAGAAACCACCAAAAATTTTAACCAGTCATCGTTCTCACAACACTGAGGACCAGTCATTCGAAATGACTTCTCCATGCATTTTATGCATTGGTAAAAGCACTATGATGAAAAGTGTGATATGTTTTCAGGTATCTCCTATACTAATAGAGCCACATGCTCACCGGTTTGCCACATGATGTAGGCCCATGGACTGAACAAGAAACCACCAAAAATTTTAACCAGTCATCGTTCTCACAACACTGAGGACCAGTCATTCGAAATGACTTCTCCATGCATTTTATGCATTGGTAAAAGCACTATGATGAAAAGTGTGATATGTTTTCAGGTATCTCCTATACTAATAGAGCCACATGCTCACCGGTTTGCCACATGACGTAGGCCTATGGACTGAACAAGAAACCACCAAAAATTTTAACCAGTCATCGTTCTCACAACACTGAGGACCAGTCATTCGAAATGACTTCTCAATGCATTTTATGCATTGGTAAAAGCACTATGATGAAAAGTGTGATATGTTTTCAGGTATCTCCTATACTAATAGAGCCACATGCTCACCGGTTTGCCACATGATGTAGGCCTATGGCCTGAACAAGAAACCACCAAAAATTTTAACCAGTCATCGTTCTCACAACACTGAGGACCAGTCATTCGAAATGACTTCTCAATGCATTTTATGCATTGGTAAAAGCACTATGATGAAAAGTGTGATATGTTTTCAGGTATCTCCTATACTAATAGAGCCACATGCTCACCGGTTTGCCACATGATGTAGGCCTATGGACTGAACAAGAAACCACCAAAAATTTTAACCAGTCATCGTTCTCACAACACTGAGGACCAGTCATTCGAAATGACTTCTCCACGCATTTTATGCATTGGTAAAAGCACTATGATGAAAAGTGTGATATGTTTTCAGGTATCTCCTATACTAATAGAGCCACATGCTCACCGGTTTGCCACATGATGTAGGCCTATGGACTGAACAAGAAACCACCAAAAATTTGAACCAGTCATCGTTCTCACAACACTGAGGACCAGTCATTCGAAATGACTTCTCCATGCATTTTATGCATTGGTAAAAGCACTATGATGAAAAGTGTGATATGTTTTCAGGTATCTCCTATACTAATAGAGCCACATGCTCACCGGTTTGCCACATGATGTAGGCCTATGGACTGAACAAGAAACCACCAAAAATTTTAACCAGTCATCGTTCTCACAACACTGAGGACCAGTCATTCGAAATGACTTCTCCATGCATTTTATGCATTGGTAAAAGCACTATGATAAAAAGTGTGATATGTTTTCAGGTATCTCCTATACTAATAGAGCCACATTCTCACCGGTTTGCCACATGATGTAGGCCTATGGACTGAACAAGAAACCACCAAAAATTTTAACCAGTCATCGTTCTCACAACACTGAGGACCAGTCATTCGAAATGACTTCTCCATGCATTTTATGCATTGGTAAAAGCACTATGATGAAAAGTGTGATATGTTTTCAGGTATCTCCTATACTAATAGAGCCACATGCTCACCGGTTTGCCACATGATGTAGGCCTATGGACTGAACAAGAAACCACCAAAAATTTTAACCAGTCATCGTTCTCACAACACTGAGGACCAGTCATTCGAAATTACTTCTCCATGCATTTTATGCATTGGTAAAAGCACTATGATGAAAAGTGTGATATGTTTTCAGGTATCTCCTATACTAATAGAGCCACATGCTCACCGGTTTGCCACATGATGTAGGCCTATGGACTGAACAAGAAACCACCAAAAATTTTAACCAGTCATCGTTCTCACAACACTGAGGACCAGTCATTCGAAATGACTTCTCCATGCATTTTATGCATTGGTAAAAGCACTATGATGAAAAGTAACATAGTAACATAGTAACATAGTTAGTAAGGCCGAAAAAAGACATTTGTCCATCCAGTTCAGCCTATATTCCATCATAATAAATACCCAGATCTACGTCCTTCTACAGAACCTAATAATTGTATGATACAATATTGTTCTGCTCCAGGAAGACATCCAGGCCTCTCTTGAACCCCTCGACTGAGTTCGCCATCACCACCTCCTCAGGCAAGCAATTCCAGATTCTCACTGCCCTAACAGTAAAGAATCCTCTTCTATGTTGGTGGAAAAACCTTCTCTCCTCCAGACGCAAAGAATGCCCCCTTGTGCCCGTCACCTTCCTTGGTATAAACAGATCCTCAGCGAGATATTTGTATTGTCCCCTTATATACTTATACATGGTTATTAGATCGCCCCTCAGTCGTCTTTTTTCTAGACTAAATAATCCTAATTTCGCTAATCTATCTGGGTATTGTAGTTCTCCCATCCCCTTTATTAATTTTGTTGCCCTCCTTTGTACTCTCTCTAGTTCCATTATATCCTTCCTGAGCACCGGTGCCCAAAACTGGACACAGTACTCCATGTGCGGTCTAACTAGGGATTTGTACAGAGGCAGTATAATGCTCTCATCATGTGTATCCAGACCTCTTTTAATGCACCCCATGATCCTGTTTGCCTTGGCAGCTGCTGCCTGGCACTGGCTGCTCCAGGTAAGTTTATCATTAACTAGGATCCCCAAGTCCTTCTCCCTGTCAGATTTACCCAGTGGTTTCCCGTTCAGTGTGTAATGGTGATATTGATTCCCTCTTCCCATGTGTATAACCTTACATTTATCATTGTTAAACCTCATCTGCCACCTTTCAGCCCAAGTTTCCAACTTATCCAGATCCATCTGTAGCAGAATACTATCTTCTCTTGTATTAACTGCTTTACATAGTTTTGTATCATCTGCAAATATCGATATTTTACTGTGTAAACCTTCTACCAGATCATTAATGAATATGTTGAAGAGAACAGGTCCCAATACTGACCCCTGCGGTACCCCACTGGTCACAGCGACCCAGTTAGAGACTATACCATTTATAACCACCCTCTGCTTTCTATCACTAAGCCAGTTACTAACCCATTTACACACATTTTCCCCCAGACCAAGCATTCTCATTTTGTGTACCAACCTCTTGTGCGGCACGGTATCAAACGCTTTGGAAAAATCGAGATATACCACATCCAATGACTCACCGTGGTCCAGTCTATAGCTTACCTCTTCATAAAAACTGATTAGATTGGTTTGACAGGAGCGATTTCTCATAAACCCATGCTGATATGGAGTTAAACAGTTATTCTCATTGAGATAATCCAGAATAACATCCCTCAGAAACCCTTCAAATATTTTACCAACAATAGAGGTTAGACTTACTGGCCTATAATTTCCAGGTTCACTTTTAGAGCCCTTTTTGAATATTGGCACCACATTTGCTATGCGCCAGTCCTGCGGAACAGACCCTGTCGCTATAGAGTCACTAAAAATAAGAAATAATGGTTTATCTATTACATTACTTAGTTCTCTTAGTACTCGTGGGTGTATGCCATCCGGACCCGGAGATTTATCTATTTTAATCTTATTTAGCCGGTTTCGCACCTCTTCTTGGGTTAGATTGGTGACCCTTAATATAGGGTTTTCATTGTTTCTTGGGATTTCACCTAGCATTTCATTTTCCACCGTGAATACCGTGGAGAAGAAGGTGTTTAATATGTTAGCTTTTTCCTCGTCATCTACAACCATTCTTTCCTCACTATTTTTTAAGGGGCCTACATTTTCAGTTTTTATTCTTTTACTATTGATATAGTTGAAGAACAGTTTGGGATTAGTTTTACTCTCCTTAGCAATGTGCTTCTCTGTTTCCTTTTTGGCAGCTTTAATTAGTTTTTTAGATAAAGTATTTTTCTCCCTATAGTTTTTTAGAGCTTCAATGGTGCCATCCTGCTTTAGTAGTGCAAATGCTTTCTTTTTACTGTTAATTGCCTGTCTTACTTCTTTGTTTAGCCACATTGGGTTTTTCCTATTTCTAGTCCTTTTATTCCCACAAGGTATAAACCGCTTACACTGCCTATTTAGGATGTTCTTAAACATTTCCCATTTATTATCTGTATTCTCATTTCTGAGGATATTGTCCCAGTCTACCAGATTAAGGGCATCTCTAAGCTGTTCAAACTTTGCCTTCCTAAAGTTCAATGTTTTTGTGACTCCCTGACAAGTCCCCCTAGTGAAAGACAGGTGAAACTGCACAATATTGTGGTCGCTATTTCCCAAATGCCCAACCACCTGCAGATTTGTTATTCTGTCAGGTCTATTAGATAGTATTAGGTCTAAAAGTGCTGCTCCTCTGGTTGGATTCTGCACCAATTGTGAAAGATAATTTTTCTTGGTTATTAGCAGAAACCTGTTGCCTTTATGGGTTTCACAGGTTTCTGTTTCCCAGTTAATATCCGGGTAGTTAAAGTCCCCCATAACCAGGACCTCATTATGGGTTGCAGCTTCATCTATCTGCTTTAGAAGTAGACTTTCCATGCTTTCTGTTATATTTGGGGGTTTGTAACAGACCCCAATGAGAATTTTGTTACCATTTTTCCCTCCATGAATTTCAACCCATATGGACTCGACATCCTCATTCCCTTCGCTAATATCCTCCCTTAAAGTGGACTTTAGACAAGACTTTACATAGAGACAAACCCCTCCTCCTCTCCGATTTTTACGATCCTTTCTAAACAGACTGTAACCCTGTAAGTTAACTGCCCAGTCATAGCTTTCATCTAACCATGTCTCGGTTATTCCCACTATGTCAAAGTTACCTGTAGATATTTCTGCTTCTAGTTCTTCCATCTTGTTTGTCAGGCTTCTGGCGTTTGCGAGCATGCAGTTTAGAGGATTTTGTTTTGTTCCAAATCTCCTCACTGTGGATTGTTTTAGAAATGTTCTTACCTCCCTTCTGAGTATGTTTTCCTGGGTCGTCTTTGTTCGAGTCTAATGTTTTTCTTCCCGTCCCCTCTTCTTCTAGTTTAACGCCCTCCTGATAAGTGTGATATGTTTTCAGGTATCTCCTATACTAATAGAGCCACATGCTCACCGGTTTGCCACATGATGTAGGCCTATGGACTGAACAAGAAACCACCAAAAATTTTAACCAGTCATCGTTCTCACAACACTGAGGACCAGTCATTCGAAATGACTTCTCCATGCATTTTATGCATTGGTAAAAGCACTATGATGAAAAGTGTGATATGTTTTCAGGTATCTCCTATACTAATAGAGCCACATGCTCACCGGTTTGCCACATGATGTAGGCCCATGGACTGAACAAGAAACCACCAAAAATTTTAACCAGTCATCGTTCTCACAACACTGAGGACCAGTCATTCGAAATGACTTCTCCATGCATTTTATGCATTGGTAAAAGCACTATGATGAAAAGTGTGATATGTTTTCAGGTATCTCCTATACTAATAGAGCCACATGCTCACCGGTTTGCCACATGACATAGGCCTATGGACTGAACAAGAAACCACCAAAAATTTTAACCAGTCATCGTTCTCACAACACTGAGGACCAGTCATTCGAAATGACTTCTCAATGCATTTTATGCATTGGTAAAAGCACTATGATGAAAAGTGTGATATGTTTTCAGGTATCTCCTATACTAATAGAGCCACATGCTCACCGGTTTGCCACATGATGTAGGCCTATGGACTGAACAAGAAACCACCAAAAATTTTAACCAGTCATCGTTCTCACAACACTGAGGACCAGTCATTCGAAATGACTTCTCCACGCATTTTATGCATTGGTAAAAGCACTATGATGAAAAGTGTGATATGTTTTCAGGTATCTCCTATACTAATAGAGCCACATGCTCACCGGTTTGCCACATGATGTAGGCCTATGGACTGAACAAGAAACCACCAAAAATTTGAACCAGTCATCGTTCTCACAACACTGAGGACCAGTCATTCGAAATGACTTCTCCATGCATTTTATGCATTGGTAAAAGCACTATGATGAAAAGTGTGATATGTTTTCAGGTATCTCCTATACTAATAGAGCCACATGCTCACCGGTTTGCCACATGATGTAGGCCTATGGACTGAACAAGAAACCACCAAAAATTTTAACCAGTCATCGTTCTCACAACACTGAGGACCAGTCATTCGAAATGACTTCTCCATGCATTTTATGCATTGGTAAAAGCACTATGATGAAAAGTGTGATATGTTTTCAGGTATCTCCTATACTAATAGAGCCACATGCTCACCGGTTTGCCACATGATGTAGGCCCATGGACTGAACAAGAAACCACCAAAAATTTTAACCAGTCATCGTTCTCACAACACTGAGGACCAGTCATTCGAAATGACTTCTCCATGCATTTTATGCATTGGTAAAAGCACTATGATGAAAAGTGTGATATGTTTTCAGGTATCTCCTATACTAATAGAGCCACATGCTCACCGGTTTGCCACATGATGTAGGCCTATGGACTGAACAAGAAACCACCAAAAATTTTAACCAGTCATTGTTCTCACAACACTGAGGACCAGTCATTCGAAATTACTTCTCCATGCATTTTATGCATTGGTAAAAGCACTATGATGAAAAGTGTGATATGTTTTCAGGTATCTCCTATACTAATAGAGCCACATGCTCACTGGTTTGCCACATGATGTAGGCCTATGGACTGAACAAGAAACCACCAAAAATTTTAACCAGTCATCGTTCTCACAACATGAGGACCAGTCATTCGAAATGACTTCTCCATGCATTTTATGCATTGGTAAAAGCACTATGATGAAAAGTGTGATATGTTTTCAGGTATCTCCTATACTAATAGAGCCACATGCTCACCGGTTTGCCACATGATGTAGGCCTATGGACTGAACAAGAAACCACCAAAAATTTTAACCAGTCATCGTTCTCACAACACTGAGGACCAGTCATTCGAAATGACTTCTCCATGCATTTTATGCATTGGTAAAAGCACTATGATGAAAAGTGTGATATGTTTTCAGGTATCTCCTATACTAATAGAGCCACATGCTCACCGGTTTGCCACATGACGTAGGCCTATGGACTGAACAAGAAACCACCAAAAATTTTAACCAGTCATCGTTCTCACAACACTGAGGACCAGTCATTCGAAATGACTTCTCAATGCATTTTATGCATTGGTAAAAGCACTATGATGAAAAGTGTGATATGTTTTCAGGTATCTCCTATACTAATAGAGCCACATGCTCACCGGTTTGCCACATGATGTAGGCCTATGGCCTGAACAAGAAACCACCAAAAATTTTAACCAGTCATCGTTCTCACAACACTGAGGACCAGTCATTCGAAATGACTTCTCAATGCATTTTATGCATTGGTAAAAGCACTATGATGAAAAGTGTGATATGTTTTCAGGTATCTCCTATACTAATAGAGCCACATGCTCACCGGTTTGCCACATGATGTAGGCCTATGGACTGAACAAGAAACCACCAAAAATTTTAACCAGTCATCGTTCTCACAACACTGAGGACCAGTCATTCGAAATGACTTCTCCACGCATTTTATGCATTGGTAAAAGCACTATGATGAAAAGTGTGATATGTTTTCAGGTATCTCCTATACTAATAGAGCCACATGCTCACCGGTTTGCCACATGATGTAGGCCTATGGACTGAACAAGAAACCACCAAAAATTTGAACCAGTCATCGTTCTCACAACACTGAGGACCAGTCATTCGAAATGACTTCTCCATGCATTTTATGCATTGGTAAAAGCACTATGATGAAAAGTGTGATATGTTTTCAGGTATCTCCTATACTAATAGAGCCACATGCTCACCGGTTTGCCACATGATGTAGGCCTATGGACTGAACAAGAAACCACCAAAAATTTTAACCAGTCATCGTTCTCACAACACTGAGGACCAGTCATTCGAAATGACTTCTCCATGCATTTTATGCATTGGTAAAAGCACTATGATAAAAAGTGTGATATGTTTTCAGGTATCTCCTATACTAATAGAGCCACATTCTCACCGGTTTGCCACATGATGTAGGCCTATGGACTGAACAAGAAACCACCAAAAATTTTAACCAGTCATCGTTCTCACAACACTGAGGACCAGTCATTCGAAATGACTTCTCCATGCATTTTATGCATTGGTAAAAGCACTATGATGAAAAGTGTGATATGTTTTCAGGTATCTCCTATACTAATAGAGCCACATGCTCACCGGTTTGCCACATGATGTAGGCCTATGGACTGAACAAGAAACCACCAAAAATTTTAACCAGTCATCGTTCTCACAACACTGAGGACCAGTCATTCGAAATGACTTCTCCATGCATTTTATGCATTGGTAAAAGCACTATGATGAAAAGTGTGATATGTTTTCAGGTATCTCCTATACTAATAGAGCCACATGCTCACCGGTTTGCCACATGATGTAGGCCTATGGACTGAACAAGAAACCACCAAAAATTTTAACCAGTCATCGTTCTCACAACACTGAGGACCAGTCATTCGAAATGACTTCTCCATGCATTTTATGCATTGGTAAAAGCACTATGATGAAAAGTAACATAGTAACATAGTAACATAGTTAGTAAGGCCGAAAAAAGACATTTGTCCATCCAGTTCAGCCTATATTCCATCATAATAAATACCCAGATCTACGTCCTTCTACAGAACCTAATAATTGTATGATACAATATTGTTCTGCTCCAGGAAGACATCCAGGCCTCTCTTGAACCCCTCGACTGAGTTCGCCATCACCACCTCCTCAGGCAAGCAATTCCAGATTCTCACTGCCCTAACAGTAAAGAATCCTCTTCTATGTTGGTGGAAAAACCTTCTCTCCTCCAGACGCAAAGAATGCCCCCTTGTGCCCGTCACCTTCCTTGGTATAAACAGATCCTCAGCGAGATATTTGTATTGTCCCCTTATATACTTATACATGGTTATTAGATCGCCCCTCAGTCGTCTTTTTTCTAGACTAAATAATCCTAATTTCGCTAATCTATCTGGGTATTGTAGTTCTCCCATCCCCTTTATTAATTTTGTTGCCCTCCTTTGTACTCTCTCTAGTTCCATTATATCCTTCCTGAGCACCGGTGCCCAAAACTGGACACAGTACTCCATGTGCGGTCTAACTAGGGATTTGTACAGAGGCAGTATAATGCTCTCATCATGTGTATCCAGACCTCTTTTAATGCACCCCATGATCCTGTTTGCCTTGGCAGCTGCTGCCTGGCACTGGCTGCTCCAGGTAAGTTTATCATTAACTAGGATCCCCAAGTCCTTCTCCCTGTCAGATTTACCCAGTGGTTTCCCGTTCAGTGTGTAATGGTGATATTGATTCCCTCTTCCCATGTGTATAACCTTACATTTATCATTGTTAAACCTCATCTGCCACCTTTCAGCCCAAGTTTCCAACTTATCCAGATCCATCTGTAGCAGAATACTATCTTCTCTTGTATTAACTGCTTTACATAGTTTTGTATCATCTGCAAATATCGATATTTTACTGTGTAAACCTTCTACCAGATCATTAATGAATATGTTGAAGAGAACAGGTCCCAATACTGACCCCTGCGGTACCCCACTGGTCACAGCGACCCAGTTAGAGACTATACCATTTATAACCACCCTCTGCTTTCTATCACTAAGCCAGTTACTAACCCATTTACACACATTTTCCCCCAGACCAAGCATTCTCATTTTGTGTACCAACCTCTTGTGTGGCACGGTATCAAACGCTTTGGAAAAATCGAGATATACCACGTCCAATGACTCACCGTGGTCCAGTCTATAGCTTACCTCTTCATAAAAACTGATTAGATTGGTTTGACAGGAGCGATTTCTCATAAACCCATGCTGATATGGAGTTAAACAGTTATTCTCATTGAGATAATCCAGAATAACATCCCTCAGAAACCCTTCAAATATTTTACCAACAATAGAGGTTAGACTTACTGGCCTATAATTTCCAGGTTCACTTTTAGAGCCCTTTTTGAATATTGGCACCACATTTGCTATGCGCCAGTCCTGCGGAACAGACCCTGTCGCTATAGAGTCACTAAAAATAAGAAATAATGGTTTATCTATTACATTACTTAGTTCTCTTAGTACTCGTGGGTGTATGCCATCCGGACCCGGAGATTTATCTATTTTAATCTTATTTAGCCGGTTTCGCACCTCTTCTTGGGTTAGATTGGTGACCCTTAATATAGGGTTTTCATTGTTTCTTGGGATTTCACCTAGCATTTCATTTTCCACCGTGAATACCGTGGAGAAGAAGGTGTTTAATATGTTAGCTTTTTCCTCGTCATCTACAACCATTCTTTCCTCACTATTTTTTAAGGGGCCTACATTTTCAGTTTTTATTCTTTTACTATTGATATAGTTGAAGAACAGTTTGGGATTAGTTTTACTCTCCTTAGCAATGTGCTTCTCTGTTTCCTTTTTGGCAGCTTTAATTAGTTTTTTAGATAAAGTATTTTTCTCCCTATAGTTTTTTAGAGCTTCAATGGTGCCATCCTGCTTTAGTAGTGCAAATGCTTTCTTTTTACTGTTAATTGCCTGTCTTACTTCTTTGTTTAGCCACATTGGGTTTTTCCTATTTCTAGTCCTTTTATTCCCACAAGGTATAAACCGCTTACACTGCCTATTTAGGATGTTCTTAAACATTTCCCATTTATTATCTGTATTCTCATTTCTGAGGATATTGTCCCAGTCTACCAGATTAAGGGCATCTCTAAGCTGTTCAAACTTTGCCTTCCTAAAGTTCAATGTTTTTGTGACTCCCTGACAAGTCCCCCTAGTGAAAGACAGGTGAAACTGCACAATATTGTGGTCGCTATTTCCTAAATGCCCAACCACCTGCAGATTTGTTATTCTGTCAGGTCTATTAGATAGTATTAGGTCTAAAAGTGCTGCTCCTCTGGTTGGATTCTGCACCAATTGTGAAAGATAATTTTTCTTGGTTATTAGCAGAAACCTGTTGCCTTTATGGGTTTCACAGGTTTCTGTTTCCCAGTTAATATCCGGGTAGTTAAAGTCCCCCATAACCAGGACCTCATTATGGGTTGCAGCTTCATCTATCTGCTTTAGAAGTAGACTTTCCATGCTTTCTGTTATATTTGGGGGTTTGTAACAGACCCCAATGAGAATTTTGTTACCATTTTTCCCTCCATGAATTTCAACCCATATGGACTCGACATCCTCATTCCCTTCGCTAATATCCTCCCTTAAAGTGGACTTTAGACAAGACTTTACATAGAGACAAACCCCTCCTCCTCTCCGATTTTTACGATCCTTTCTAAACAGACTGTAACCCTGTAAGTTAACTGCCCAGTCATAGCTTTCATCTAACCATGTCTCGGTTATTCCCACTATGTCAAAGTTACCTGTAGATATTTCTGCTTCTAGTTCTTCCATCTTGTTTGTCAGGCTTCTGGCGTTTGCGAGCATGCAGTTTAGAGGATTTTGTTTTGTTCCAAATCTCCTCACTGTGGATTGTTTTAGAAATGTTCTTACCTCCCTTCTGAGTATGTTTTCCTGGGTCGTCTTTGTTCGAGTCTAATGTTTTTCTTCCCGTCCCCTCTTCTTCTAGTTTAACGCCCTCCTGATAAGTGTGATATGTTTTCAGGTATCTCCTATACTAATAGAGCCACATGCTCACCGGTTTGCCACATGATGTAGGCCTATGGACTGAACAAGAAACCACCAAAAATTTTAACCAGTCATCGTTCTCACAACACTGAGGACCAGTCATTCGAAATGACTTCTCCATGCATTTTATGCATTGGTAAAAGCACTATGATGAAAAGTGTGATATGTTTTCAGGTATCTCCTATACTAATAGAGCCACATGCTCACCGGTTTGCCACATGATGTAGGCCCATGGACTGAACAAGAAACCACCAAAAATTTTAACCAGTCATCGTTCTCACAACACTGAGGACCAGTCATTCGAAATGACTTCTCCATGCATTTTATGCATTGGTAAAAGCACTATGATGAAAAGTGTGATATGTTTTCAGGTATCTCCTATACTAATAGAGCCACATGCTCACCGGTTTGCCACATGACATAGGCCTATGGACTGAACAAGAAACCACCAAAAATTTTAACCAGTCATCGTTCTCACAACACTGAGGACCAGTCATTCGAAATGACTTCTCAATGCATTTTATGCATTGGTAAAAGCACTATGATGAAAAGTGTGATATGTTTTCAGGTATCTCCTATACTAATAGAGCCACATGCTCACCGGTTTGCCACATGATGTAGGCCTATGGACTGAACAAGAAACCACCAAAAATTTTAACCAGTCATCGTTCTCACAACACTGAGGACCAGTCATTCGAAATGACTTCTCCACGCATTTTATGCATTGGTAAAAGCACTATGATGAAAAGTGTGATATGTTTTCAGGTATCTCCTATACTAATAGAGCCACATGCTCACCGGTTTGCCACATGATGTAGGCCTATGGACTGAACAAGAAACCACCAAAAATTTGAACCAGTCATCGTTCTCACAACACTGAGGACCAGTCATTCGAAATGACTTCTCCATGCATTTTATGCATTGGTAAAAGCACTATGATGAAAAGTGTGATATGTTTTCAGGTATCTCCTATACTAATAGAGCCACATGCTCACCGGTTTGCCACATGATGTAGGCCTATGGACTGAACAAGAAACCACCAAAAATTTTAACCAGTCATCGTTCTCACAACACTGAGGACCAGTCATTCGAAATGACTTCTCCATGCATTTTATGCATTGGTAAAAGCACTATGATGAAAAGTGTGATATGTTTTCAGGTATCTCCTATACTAATAGAGCCACATGCTCACCGGTTTGCCACATGATGTAGGCCCATGGACTGAACAAGAAACCACCAAAAATTTTAACCAGTCATCGTTCTCACAACACTGAGGACCAGTCATTCGAAATGACTTCTCCATGCATTTTATGCATTGGTAAAAGCACTATGATGAAAAGTGTGATATGTTTTCAGGTATCTCCTATACTAATAGAGCCACATGCTCACCGGTTTGCCACATGATGTAGGCCTATGGACTGAACAAGAAACCACCAAAAATTTTAACCAGTCATTGTTCTCACAACACTGAGGACCAGTCATTCGAAATTACTTCTCCATGCATTTTATGCATTGGTAAAAGCACTATGATGAAAAGTGTGATATGTTTTCAGGTATCTCCTATACTAATAGAGCCACATGCTCACTGGTTTGCCACATGATGTAGGCCTATGGACTGAACAAGAAACCACCAAAAATTTTAACCAGTCATCGTTCTCACAACATGAGGACCAGTCATTCGAAATGACTTCTCCATGCATTTTATGCATTGGTAAAAGCACTATGATGAAAAGTGTGATATGTTTTCAGGTATCTCCTATACTAATAGAGCCACATGCTCACCGGTTTGCCACATGATGTAGGCCTATGGACTGAACAAGAAACCACCAAAAATTTTAACCAGTCATCGTTCTCACAACACTGAGGACCAGTCATTCGAAATGACTTCTCCATGCATTTTATGCATTGGTAAAAGCACTATGATGAAAAGTGTGATATGTTTTCAGGTATCTCCTATACTAATAGAGCCACATGCTCACTGGTTTGCCACATGATGTAGGCCTATGGACTGAACAAGAAACCACCAAAAATTTTAACCAGTCATCGTTCTCACAACACTGAGGACCAGTCATTCGAAAC
>NW_027193517.1:0-118373 GCF_032444005.1 Ranitomeya imitator | reverse complement strand
GATGACTGGTTAAAATTTTTGGTGGTTTCTTGTTCAGTCCATAGGCCTACAGCATGTGGCAAACCGGTGAGCATGTGGCTCTATTAGTATAGGAGATACCTGAAAACATATCACACTTTTCATCATAGTGCTTTTACCAATGCATAAAATGCATGGAGAAGTCATTTCGAATGACTGGTCCTCAGTGTTGTGAGAACGATGACTGGTTAAAATTTTTGGTGGTTTCTTGTTCAGTCCATAGGCCTACAGCATGTGGCAAACCGGTGAGCATGTGGCTCTATTAGTATAGGAGATACCTGAAAACATATCACACTTTTCATCATAGTGCTTTTACCAATGCATAAAATGCATGGAGAAGTCATTTCGAATGACTGGTCCTCAGTGTTGTGAGAACGATGACTGGTTAAAATTTTTGGTGGTTTCTTGTTCAGTCCATAGGCCTACAGCATGTGGCAAACCGGTGAGCATGTGGCTCTATTAGTATAGGAGATACCTGAAAACATATCACACTTTTCATCATAGTGCTTTTACCAATGCATAAAATGCATGGAGAAGTCATTTCGAATGACTGGTCCTCAGTGTTGTGAGAACGATGACTGGTTAAAATTTTTGGTGGTTTCTTTTCAGTCCATAGGCCTACAGCATGTGGCAAACCGGTGAGCATGTGGCTCTATTAGTATAGGAGATACCTGAAAACATATCACACTTTTCATCATAGTGCTTTTACCAATGCATAAAATGCATGGAGAAGTCATTTCGAATGACTGGTCCTCAGTGTTGTGAGAACGATGACTGGTTAAAATTTTTGGTGGTTTCTTGTTCAGTCCATAGGCCTACAGCATGTGGCAAACCGGTGAGCATGTGGCTCTATTAGTATAGGAGATACCTGAAAACATATCACACTTTTCATCATAGTGCTTTTACCAATGCATAAAATGCATGGAGAAGTCATTTCGAATGACTGGTCCTCAGTGTTGTGAGAACGATGACTGGTTAAAATTTTTGGTGGTTTCTTGTTCAGTCCATAGGCCTACAGCATGTGGCAAACCGGTGAGCATGTGGCTCTATTAGTATAGGAGATACCTAAAAACATATCACACTTTTCATCATAGTGCTTTTACCAATGCATAAAATGCATGGAGAAGTCATTTCGAATGACTGGTCCTCAGTGTTGTGAGAACGATGACTGGTTAAAATTTTTGGTGGTTTCTTTTCAGTCCATAGGCCTACAGCATGTGGCAAACCGGTGAGCATGTGGCTCTATTAGTATAGGAGATACCTGAAAACATATCACACTTTTCATCATAGTGCTTTTACCAATGCATAAAATGCATGGAGAAGTCATTTCGAATGACTGGTCCTCAGTGTTGTGAGAACGATGACTGGTTAAAATTTTTGGTGGTTTCTTGTTCAGTCCATAGGCCTACAGCATGTGGCAAACCGGTGAGCATGTGGCTCTATTAGTATAGGAGATACCTGAAAACATATCACACTTTTCATCATAGTGCTTTTACCAATGCATAAAATGCATGGAGAAGTCATTTCGAATGACTGGTCCTCAGTGTTGTGAGAACGATGACTGGTTAAAATTTTTGGTGGTTTCTTGTTCAGTCCATAGGCCTACAGCATGTGGCAAACCGGTGAGCATGTGGCTCTATTAGTATAGGAGATACCTGAAAACATATCACACTTTTCATCATAGTGCTTTTACCAATGCATAAAATGCATGGAGAAGTCATTTCGAATGACTGGTCCTCAGTGTTGTGAGAACGATGACTGGTTAAAATTTTTGGTGGTTTCTTGTTCAGTCCATAGGCCTACAGCATGTGGCAAACCGGTGAGCATGTGGCTCTATTAGTATAGGAGATACCTGAAAACATATCACACTTTTCATCATAGTGCTTTTACCAATGCATAAAATGCATGGAGAAGTCATTTCGAATGACTGGTCCTCAGTGTTGTGAGAATGATGACTGGTTAAAGTTTTTGGTGGTTTCTTGTTCAGTCCATAGGCCTACAGCATGTGGCAAACCGGTGAGCATGTGGTTCTATTAGTATAGGAGATACCTGAAAACATATCACACTTTTCATCATAGTGCTTTTACCAATGCATAAAATGCATGGAGAAGTCATTTCGAATGACTGGTCCTCAGTGTTGTGAGAACAATGACTGGTTAAAATTTTTGGTGGTTTCTTGTTCAGTCCATAGGCCTACAGCATGTGGCAAACCGGTGAGCATGTGGCAAACCGGTGAGCATGTGGCTCTATTAGTATAGGAGATACCTGAAAACATATCACACTTTTCATCATAGTGCTTTTACCAATGCATAAAATGCATGGAGAAGTCATTTCGAATGACTGGTCCTCAGTGTTGTGAGAACGATGACTGGATAAAATTTTTGGTGGTTTCTTGTTCAGTCCATAGGCCTACAGCATGTGGCAAACCGGTGAGCATGTGGCTCTATTAGTATAGGAGATACCTGAAAACATATCACACTTTTCATCATAGTGCTTTTACCAATGCATAAAATGCATGGAGAAGTCATTTCGAATGACTGGTCCTCAGTGTTGTGAGAACGATGACTGGTTAAAATTTTTGGTGGTTTCTTGTTCAGTCCATAGGCCTACAGCATGTGGCAAACCGGTGAGCATGTGGCTCTATTAGTATAGGAGATACCTGAAAACATATCACACTTTTCATCATAGTGCTTTTACCAATGCACAAAATGCATGGAGAAGTCATTTCGAATGACTGGTCCTCAGTGTTGTGAGAACGATGACTGGTTAAAATTTTTGGTGGTTTCTTGTTCAGTCCATAGGCCTACAGCATGTGGCAAACCGGTGAGCATGTGGCTCTATTAGTATAGGAGATACCTGAAAACATATCACACTTTTCATCATAGTGCTTTTACCAATGCATAAAATGCATGGAGAAGTCATTTCGAATGACTGGTCCTCAGTGTTGTGAGAACGATGACTGGTTAAAATTTTTGGTGGTTTCTTGTTCAGTCCATAGGCCTACAGCATGTGGCAAACCGGTGAGCATGTGGCTCTATTAGTATAGGAGATACCTGAAAACATATCACACTTTTCATCATAGTGCTTTTACCAATGCATAAAATGCATGGAGAAGTCATTTCGAATGACTGGTCCTCAGTGTTGTGAGAACGATGACTGGTTAAAATTTTTGGTGGTTTCTTGTTCAGTCCATAGGCCTACAGCATGTGGCAAACCGGTGAGCATGTGGCTCTATTAGTATAGGAGATACCTGAAAACATATCACACTTTTCATCATAGTGCTTTTACCAATGCATAAAATGCATGGAGAAGTCATTTCGAATGACTGGTCCTCAGTGTTGTGAGAACGATGACTGGTTAAAATTTTTGGTGGTTTCTTGTTCAGTCCATAGGCCTACAGCATGTGGCAAACCGGTGAGCATGTGGCTCTATTAGTATAGGAGATACCTGAAAACATATCACACTTTTCATCATAGTGCTTTTACCAATGCATAAAATGCATGGAGAAGTCATTTCGAATCACTGGTCCTCAGTGTTGTGAGAACGATGACTGGTTAAAATTTTTGGTGGTTTCTTGTTCAGTCCATAGGCCTACAGCATGTGGCAAACCGGTGAGCATGTGGCTCTATTAGTATAGGAGATACCTGAAAACATATCACACTTTTCATCATAGTGCTTTTACCAATGCATAAAATGCATGGAGAAGTCATTTCGAATGACTGGTCCTCAGTGTTGTGAGAACGATGACTGGTTAAAATTTTTGGTGGTTTCTTGTTCAGTCCATAGGCCTACAGCATGTGGCAAACCGGTGAGCATGTGGCTCTATTAGTATAGGAGATACCTGAAAACATATCACACTTTTCATCATAGTGCTTTTACCAATGCATAAAATGCATGGAGAAGTCATTTCGAATGACTGGTCCTCAGTGTTGTGAGAACGATGACTGGTTAAAATTTTTGGTGGTTTCTTGTTCAGTCCATAGGCCTACAGCATGTGGCAAACCGGTGAGCATGTGGCTCTATTAGTATAGGAGATACCTGAAAACATATCACACTTTTCATCATAGTGCTTTTACCAATGCATAAAATGCATGGAGAAGTCATTTCGAATGACTGGTCCTCAGTGTTGTGAGAACGATGACTGGTTAAAATTTTTGGTGGTTTCTTGTTCAGTCCATAGGCCTACAGCATGTGGCAAACCGGTGAGCATGTGGCTCTATTAGTATAGGAGATACCTGAAAACATATCACACTTTTCATCATAGTGCTTTTACCAATGCATAAAATGCATGGAGAAGTCATTTCGAATGACTGGTCCTCAGTGTTGTGAGAACGATGACTGGTTAAAATTTTTGGTGGTTTCTTGTTCAGTCCATAGGCCTACAGCATGTGGCAAACCGGTGAGCATGTGGCTCTATTAGTATAGGAGATACCTGAAAACATATCACACTTTTCATCATAGTGCTTTTACCAATGCATAAAATGCATGGAGAAGTCATTTCGAATGACTGGTCCTCAGTGTTGTGAGAACGATGACTGGTTAAAATTTTTGGTGGTTTCTTGTTCAGTCCATAGGCCTACAGCATGTGGCAAACCGGTGAGCATGTGGCTCTATTAGTATAGGAGATACCTGAAAACATATCACACTTTTCATCATAGTGCTTTTACCAATGCATAAAATGCATGGAGAAGTCATTTCGAATGACTGGTCCTCAGTGTTGTGAGAACGATGACTGGTTAAAATTTTTGGTGGTTTCTTGTTCAGTCCATAGGCCTACAGCATGTGGCAAACCGGTGAGCATGTGGCTCTATTATTATAGGAGATACCTGAAAACATATCACACTTTTCATCATAGTGCTTTTACCAAAGCATAAAATGCATGGAGAAGTCATTTCAAATGACTGGTCCTCAGTGTTGTGAGAACGATGACTGGTTAAAATTTTTGGTGGTTTCTTGTTCAGTCCATAGGCCTACAGCATGTGGCAAACCGGTGAGCATGTGGCTCTATTAGTATAGGAGATACCTGAAAACATATCACACTTTTCATCATAGTGCTTTTACCAACGCATAAAATGCATGGAGAAGTCATTTCGAATGACTGGTCCTCAGTGTTGTGAGAACGATGACTGGTTAAAATTTTTGGTGGTTTCTTGTTCAGTCCATAGGCCTACAGCATGTGGCAAACCGGTGAGCATGTGGCTCTATTAGTATAGGAGATACCTGAAAACATATCACACTTTTCATCATAGTGCTTTTACCAATGCATAAAATGCATGGAGAAGTCATTTCGAATGACTGGTCCTCAGTGTTGTGAGAACGATGACTGGTTAAAATTTTTGGTGGTTTCTTGTTCAGTCCATAGGCCTACAGCTTGTGGCAAACCGGTGAGCATGTGGCTCTATTAGTATAGGAGATACCTGAAAACATATCACACTTTTCATCATAGTGCTTTTACCAATGCATAAAATGCATGGAGAAGTCATTTCGAATGACTGGTCATCAGTGTTGTGAGAACGATGACTGGTTAAAATTTTTGGTGGTTTCTTGTTCAGTCCATAGGCCTACAGCATGTGGCAAACCGGTGAGCATGTGGCTCTATTAGTATAGGAGATACCTGAAAACATATCACACTTTTCATCATAGTGCTTTTACCAATGCATAAAATGCATGGAGAAGTCATTTCGAATGACTGGTCCTCAGTGTTGTGAGAACAATGACTGGTTAAAATTTTTGGTGGTTTCTTGTTCAGTCCATAGGCCTACAGCATGTGGCAAACCGGTGAGCATGTGGCTCTATTAGTATAGGAGATACCTGAAAACATATCACACTTTTCATCATAGTGCTTTTACCAATGCATAAAATGCATGGAGAAGTCATTTCGAATGACTGGTCCTCAGTGTTGTGAGAACGATGACTGGTTAAAATTTTTGGTGGTTTCTTGTTCAGTCCATAGGCCTACAGCATGTGGCAAACCGGTGAGCATGTGGCTCTATTAGTATAGGAGATACCTGAAAACATATCACACTTTTCATCATAGTGCTTTTACCAATGCATAAAATGCATGGAGAAGTCATTTCGAATGACTGGTCCTCAGTGTTGTGAGAACAATGACTGGTTAAAATTTTTGGTGGTTTCTTGTTCAGTCCATAGGCCTACAGCATGTGGCAAACCGGTGAGCATGTGGCTCTATTAGTATAGGAGATACCTGAAAACATATCACACTTTTCATCATAGTGCTTTTACCAATGCATAAAATGCATGGAGAAGTCATTTCGAATGACTGGTCCTCAGTGTTGTGAGAACGATGACTGGTTAAAATTTTTGGTGGTTTCTTGTTCAGTCCATAGGCCTACAGCATGTGGCAAACCGGTGAGCATGTGGCTCTATTAGTATAGGAGATACCTGAAAACATATCACACTTTTCATCATAGTGCTTTTACCAATGCATAAAATGCATGGAGAAGTCATTTCGAATGACTGGTCCTCAGTGTTGTGAGAACGATGACTGGTTAAAATTTTTGGTGGTTTCTTGTTCAGTCCATAGGCCTACAGCATGTGGCAAACCGGTGAGCATGTGGCTCTATTAGTATAGGAGATACCTGAAAACATATCACACTTTTCATCATAGTGCTTTTACCAATGCATAAAATGCATGGAGAAGTCATTTCGAATGACTGGTCCTCAGTGTTGTGAGAACGATGACTGGTTAAAATTTTTGGTGGTTTCTTGTTCAGTCCATAGGCCTACAGCATGTGGCAAACCGGTGAGCATGTGGCTCTATTAGTATAGGAGATGCCTGAAAACATATCACACTTTTCATCATAGTGCTTTTACCAATGCATAAAATGCATGGAGAAGTCATTTCGAATGACTGGTCCTCAGTGTTGTGAGAATGATGACTGGTTAAAATTTTTGGTGGTTTCTTGTTCAGTCCATAGGCCTACAGCATGTGGCAAACCGGTGAGCATGTGGCTCTATTAATATAGGAGATACCTGAAAACATATCACACTTTTCATCATAGTGCTTTTACCAATGCACAAAATGCATGGAGAAGTCATTTCGAATGACTGGTCCTCAGTGTTGTGAGAACGATGACTGGTTAAAATTTTTGGTGGTTTCTTGTTCAGTCCATAGGCCTACAGCATGTGGCAAACCGGTGAGCATGTGGCTCTATTAGTATAGGAGATACCTGAAAACATATCACACTTTTCATCATAGTGCTTTTACCAATGCATAAAATGCATGGAGAAGTCATTTCGAATGACTGGTCCTCAGTGTTGTGAGAACGATGACTGGTTAAAATTTTTGGTGGTTTCTTGTTCAGTCCATAGGCCTACAGCATGTGGCAAACCGGTGAGCATGTGGCTCTATTAGTATAGGAGATACCTGAAAACATATCACACTTTTCATCATAGTGCTTTTACCAATGCATAAAATGCATGGAGAAGTCATTTCGAATGACTGGTCCTCAGTGTTGTGAGAACGATGACTGGTTAAAATTTTTGGTGGTTTCTTGTTCAGTCCATAGGCCTACAGCATGTGGCAAACCGGTGAGCATGTGGCTCTATTAGTATAGGAGATACCTGAAAACATATCACACTTTTCATCATAGTGCTTTTACCAATGCATAAAATGCATGGAGAAGTCATTTCGAATGACTGGTCCTCAGTGTTGTGAGAACGATGACTGGTTAAAATTTTTGGTGGTTTCTTGTTCAGTCCATAGGCCTACAGCATGTGGCAAACCGGTGAGCATGTGGCTCTATTAGTATAGGAGATACCTGAAAACATATCACACTTTTCATCATAGTGCTTTTACCAATGCATAAAATGCATGGAGAAGTCATTTCGAATGACTGGTCCTCAGTGTTGTGAGAACGATGACTGGTTAAAATTTTTGGTGGTTTCTTGTTCAGTCCATAGGCCTACAGCATGTGGCAAACCGGTGAGCATGTGGCTCTATTAGTATAGGAGATACCTGAAAACATATCACACTTTTCATCATAGTGCTTTTACCAATGCATAAAATGCATGGAGAAGTCATTTCGAATGACTGGTCCTCAGTGTTGTGAGAACGATGACTGGTTAAAATTTTTGGTGGTTTCTTGTTCAGTCCATAGGCCTACAGCATGTGGCAAACCGGTGAGCATGTGGCTCTATTAGTATAGGAGATACCTGAAAACATATCACACTTTTCATCATAGTGCTTTTACCAATGCATAACATGCATGGAGAAGTAATTTCGAATGACTGGTCCTCAGTGTTGTGAGAACGATGACTGGTTAAAATTTTTGGTGGTTTCTTGTTCAGTCCATAGGCCTACAGCATGTGGCAAACCAGTGAGCATGTGGCTCTATTAGTATAGGAGATACCTGAAAACATATCACACTTTTCATCATAGTGCTTTTACCAATGCATAAAATGCATGGAGAAGTCATTTCGAATGACTGGTCCTCAGTGTTGTGAGAACGATGACTGGTTAAAATTTTTGGTGGTTTCTTGTTCAGTCCATAGGCCTACAGCATGTGGCAAACCGGTGAGCATGTGGCTCTATTAGTATAGGAGATACCTGAAAACATATCACACTTTTCATCATAGTGCTTTTACCAATGCATAAAATGCATGGAGAAGTCATTTCGAATGACTGGTCCTCAGTGTTGTGAGAACGATGACTGGTTAAAATTTTTGGTGGTTTCTTGTTCAGTCCATAGGCCTACAGCATGTGGCAAACCGGTGAGCATGTGGCTCTATTAGTATAGGAGATACCTGAAAACATATCACACTTTTCATCATAGTGCTTTTACCAATGCATAAAATGCATGGAGAAGTAATTTCGAATGACTGGTCCTCAGTGTTGTGAGAACGATGACTGGTTAAAATTTTTGGTGGTTTCTTGTTCAGTCCATAGGCCTACAGCATGTGGCAAACCAGTGAGCATGTGGCTCTATTAGTATAGGAGATACCTGAAAACATATCACACTTTTCATCATAGTGCTTTTACCAATGCATAAAATGCATGGAGAAGTCATTTCGAATGACTGGTCCTCAGTGTTGTGAGAACGATGACTGGTTAAAATTTTTGGTGGTTTCTTGTTCAGTCCATAGGCCTACAGCTTGTGGCAAACCGGTGAGCATGTGGCTCTATTAGTATAGGAGATACCTGAAAACATATCACACTTTTCATCATAGTGCTTTTACCAATGCATAAAATGCATGGAGAAGTCATTTCGAATGACTGGTCATCAGTGTTGTGAGAACGATGACTGGTTAAAATTTTTGGTGGTTTCTTGTTCAGTCCATAGGCCTACAGCATGTGGCAAACCGGTGAGCATGTGGCTCTATTAGTATAGGAGATACCTGAAAACATATCACACTTTTCATCATAGTGCTTTTACCAATGCATAAAATGCATGGAGAAGTCATTTCGAATGACTGGTCCTCAGTGTTGTGAGAACAATGACTGGTTAAAATTTTTGGTGGTTTCTTGTTCAGTCCATAGGCCTACAGCATGTGGCAAACCGGTGAGCATGTGGCTCTATTAGTATAGGAGATACCTGAAAACATATCACACTTTTCATCATAGTGCTTTTACCAATGCATAAAATGCATGGAGAAGTCATTTCGAATGACTGGTCCTCAGTGTTGTGAGAACGATGACTGGTTAAAATTTTTGGTGGTTTCTTGTTCAGTCCATAGGCCTACAGCATGTGGCAAACCGGTGAGCATGTGGCTCTATTAGTATAGGAGATACCTGAAAACATATCACACTTTTCATCATAGTGCTTTTACCAATGCATAAAATGCATGGAGAAGTCATTTCGAATGACTGGTCCTCAGTGTTGTGAGAACAATGACTGGTTAAAATTTTTGGTGGTTTCTTGTTCAGTCCATAGGCCTACAGCATGTGGCAAACCGGTGAGCATGTGGCTCTATTAGTATAGGAGATACCTGAAAACATATCACACTTTTCATCATAGTGCTTTTACCAATGCATAAAATGCATGGAGAAGTCATTTCGAATGACTGGTCCTCAGTGTTGTGAGAACGATGACTGGTTAAAATTTTTGGTGGTTTCTTGTTCAGTCCATAGGCCTACAGCATGTGGCAAACCGGTGAGCATGTGGCTCTATTAGTATAGGAGATACCTGAAAACATATCACACTTTTCATCATAGTGCTTTTACCAATGCATAAAATGCATGGAGAAGTCATTTCGAATGACTGGTCCTCAGTGTTGTGAGAACGATGACTGGTTAAAATTTTTGGTGGTTTCTTGTTCAGTCCATAGGCCTACAGCATGTGGCAAACCGGTGAGCATGTGGCTCTATTAGTATAGGAGATACCTGAAAACATATCACACTTTTCATCATAGTGCTTTTACCAATGCATAAAATGCATGGAGAAGTCATTTCGAATGACTGGTCCTCAGTGTTGTGAGAACGATGACTGGTTAAAATTTTTGGTGGTTTCTTGTTCAGTCCATAGACCTACAGCATGTGGCAAACCGGTGAGCATGTGGCTCTATTAGTATAGGAGATGCCTGAAAACATATCACACTTTTCATCATAGTGCTTTTACCAATGCATAAAATGCATGGAGAAGTCATTTCGAATGACTGGTCCTCAGTGTTGTGAGAATGATGACTGGTTAAAATTTTTGGTGGTTTCTTGTTCAGTCCATAGGCCTACAGCATGTGGCAAACCGGTGAGCATGTGGCTCTATTAATATAGGAGATACCTGAAAACATATCACACTTTTCATCATAGTGCTTTTACCAATGCACAAAATGCATGGAGAAGTCATTTCGAATGACTGGTCCTCAGTGTTGTGAGAACGATGACTGGTTAAAATTTTTGGTGGTTTCTTGTTCAGTCCATAGGCCTACAGCATGTGGCAAACCGGTGAGCATGTGGCTCTATTAGTATAGGAGATACCTGAAAACATATCACACTTTTCATCATAGTGCTTTTACCAATGCATAAAATGCATGGAGAAGTCATTTCGAATGACTGGTCCTCAGTGTTGTGAGAACGATGACTGGTTAAAATTTTTGGTGGTTTCTTGTTCAGTCCATAGGCCTACAGCATGTGGCAAACCGGTGAGCATGTGGCTCTATTAGTATAGGAGATACCTGAAAACATATCACACTTTTCATCATAGTGCTTTTACCAATGCATAAAATGCATGGAGAAGTCATTTCGAATGACTGGTCCTCAGTGTTGTGAGAACGATGACTGGTTAAAATTTTTGGTGGTTTCTTGTTCAGTCCATAGGCCTACAGCATGTGGCAAACCGGTGAGCATGTGGCTCTATTAGTATAGGAGATACCTGAAAACATATCACACTTTTCATCATAGTGCTTTTACCAATGCATAAAATGCATGGAGAAGTCATTTCGAATGACTGGTCCTCAGTGTTGTGAGAACGATGACTGGTTAAAATTTTTGGTGGTTTCTTGTTCAGTCCATAGGCCTACAGCATGTGGCAAACCGGTGAGCATGTGGCTCTATTAGTATAGGAGATACCTGAAAACATATCACACTTTTCATCATAGTGCTTTTACCAATGCATAAAATGCATGGAGAAGTCATTTCGAATGACTGGTCCTCAGTGTTGTGAGAACGATGACTGGTTAAAATTTTTGGTGGTTTCTTGTTCAGTCCGTAGGCCTACAGCATGTGGCAAACCGGTGAGCATGTGGCTCTATTAGTATAGGAGATACCTGAAAACATATCACACTTTTCATCATAGTGCTTTTACCAATGCATAAAATGCATGGAGAAGTCATTTCGAATGACTGGTCCTCAGTGTTGTGAGAACGATGACTGGTTAAAATTTTTGGTGGTTTCTTGTTCAGTCCATAGGCCTACAGCATGTGGCAAACCGGTGAGCATGTGGCTCTATTAGTATAGGAGATACCTGAAAACATATCACACTTTTCATCATAGTGCTTTTACCAATGCATAACATGCATGGAGAAGTAATTTCGAATGACTGGTCCTCAGTGTTGTGAGAACGATGACTGGTTAAAATTTTTGGTGGTTTCTTGTTCAGTCCATAGGCCTACAGCATGTGGCAAACCAGTGAGCATGTGGCTCTATTAGTATAGGAGATACCTGAAAACATATCACACTTTTCATCATAGTGCTTTTACCAATGCATAAAATGCATGGAGAAGTCATTTCGAATGACTGGTCCTCAGTGTTGTGAGAACGATGACTGGTTAAAATTTTTGGTGGTTTCTTGTTCAGTCCATAGGCCTACAGCATGTGGCAAACCGGTGAGCATGTGGCTCTATTAGTATAGGAGATACCTGAAAACATATCACACTTTTCATCATAGTGCTTTTACCAATGCATAAAATGCATGGAGAAGTCATTTCGAATGACTGGTCCTCAGTGTTGTGAGAATGATGACTGGTTAAAATTTTTGGTGGTTTCTTGTTCAGTCCATAGGCCTACAGCATGTGGCAAACCGGTGAGCATGTGGCTCTATTAGTATAGGAGATACCTGAAAACATATCACACTTTTCATCATAGTGCTTTTACCAATGCATAAAATGCATGGAGAAGTAATTTCGAATGACTGGTCCTCAGTGTTGTGAGAACGATGACTGGTTAAAATTTTTGGTGGTTTCTTGTTCAGTCCATAGGCCTACAGCATGTGGCAAACCAGTGAGCATGTGGCTCTATTAGTATAGGAGATACCTGAAAACATATCACACTTTTCATCATAGTGCTTTTACCAATGCATAAAATGCATGGAGAAGTCATTTCGAATGACTGGTCCTCAGTGTTGTGAGAACGATGACTGGTTAAAATTTTTGGTGGTTTCTTGTTCAGTCCATAGGCCTACAGCATGAGGCAAACCGGTGAGCATGTGGCTCTATTAGTATAGGAGATACCTGAAAACATATCACACTTTTCATCATAGTGCTTTTACCAATGCATAACATGCATGGAGAAGTCATTTCGAATGACTGGTCCTCAGTGTTGTGAGACCGATGACTGGTTAAAATTTTTGGTGGTTTCTTGTTCAGTCCATAGGCCTACAGCATGTGGCAAACCAGTGAGCATGTGGCTCTATTAGTATAGGAGATAACTGAAAACATATCACACTTTTCATCATAGTGCTTTTACCAATGCATAAAATGCATGGAGAAGTCATTTCGAATGACTGGTGATCAGTGTTGTGAGAACGATGACTGGTTAAAATTTTTGGTGGTTTCTTGTTCATTCCATAGGCCTCCAGCATGTGGCAAACCGGTGAGCATGTGGCTCTATTAGTATAGGAGATACCTGAAAACATATCACACTTTTCATCATAGTGCATTTACCAATGCATAAAATGCATGGAGAAGTCATTTCGAATGACTGGTCCTCAGTGTTGTGAGAATGATGACTGGTTAAAATTTTTGGTGGTTTCTTGTTCAGTCCATAGGCCTACAGCATGTGGCAAACCGGTGAGCATGTGGCTCTATTAGTATAGGAGATACCTGAAAACATATCACACTTTTCATCATAGTGCTTTTACCAATGCATAAAATGCATGGAGAAGTCATTTCGAATGACTGGTCCTCAGTGTTGTGAGAACGATGACTGGTTAAAATTTTTGGTGGTTTCTTGTTCAGTCCATAGGCCTACAGCATGTGGCAAACCGGTGAGCATGTGGCTCTATTAGTATAGGAGATACCTGAAAACATATCACACTTTTCATCATAGTGCTTTTACCAATGCATAAAATGCATGGAGAAGTCATTTCGAATGACTGGTCCTCAGTGTTGTGAGAACGATGACTGGTTAAAATTTTTGGTGGTTTCTTGTTCAGTCCATAGGCCTACAGCATGTGGCAAACCGGTGAGCATGTGGCTCTATTAGTATAGGAGATACCTGAAAACATATCACACTTTTCATCATAGTGCTTTTACCAATGCATAAAATGCATGGAGAAGTCATTTCGAATGACTGGTCCTCAGTGTTGTGAGAACGATGACTGGTTAAAATTTTTGGTGGTTTCTTGTTCAGTCCATAGGCCTACAGCATGTGGCAAACCGGTGAGCATGTGGCTCTATTAGTATAGGAGATACCTGAAAACATATCACACTTTTCATCATAGTGCTTTTACCAATGCATAAAATGCATGGAGAAGTCATTTCGAATGACTGGTCCTCAGTGTTGTGAGAACGATGACTGGTTAAAATTTTTGGTGGTTTCTTGTTCAGTCCATAGGCCTACAGCATGTGGCAAACCGGTGAGCATGTGGCTCTATTAGTATAGGAGATACCTGAAAACATATCACACTTTTCATCATAGTGCTTTTACCAATGCATAAAATGCATGGAGAAGTCATTTCGAATGACTGGTCCTCAGTGTTGTGAGAACGATGACTGGTTAAAATTTTTGGTGGTTTCTTGTTCAGTCCATAGGCCTACAGCATGTGGCAAACCGGTGAGCATGTGGCTCTATTAGTATAGGAGATACCTGAAAACATATCACACTTTTCATCATAGTGCTTTTACCAACGCATAAAATGCATGGAGAAGTCATTTCGAATGACTGGTCCTCAGTGTTGTGAGAACGATGACTGGTTAAAATTTTTGGTGGTTTCTTGTTCAGTCCATAGGCCTACAGCATGTGGCAAACCGGTGAGCATGTGGCTCTATTAGTATAGGAGATACCTGAAAACATATCACACTTTTCATCATAGTGCTTTTACCAATGCATAACATGCATGGAGAAGTCATTTCGAATGACTGGTCCTCAGTGTTGTGAGAACGATGACTGGTTAAAATTTTTGGTGGTTTCTTGTTCAGTCCATAGGCCTACAGCATGTGGCAAACCGGTGAGCATGTGGCTCTATTAGTATAGGAGATACCTGAAAACATATCACACTTTTCATCATAGTGCTTTTACCAATGCATAAAATGCATGGAGAAGTCATTTCGAATGACTGGTCCTCAGTGTTGTGAGAACGATGACTGGTTAAAATTTTTGGTGGTTTCTTGTTCAGTCCATAGGCCTACAGCATGTGGCAAACCGGTGAGCATGTGGCTCTATTAGTATAGGAGATACCTGAAAACATATCACACTTTTCATCATAGTGCTTTTACCAATGCATAAAATGCATGGAGAAGTCATTTCGAATGACTGGTCCTCAGTGTTGTGAGAACGATGACTGGTTAAAATTTTTGGTGGTTTCTTGTTCAGTCCATAGGCCTACAGCATGTGGCAAACCGGTGAGCATGTGGCTCTATTAGTATAGGAGATACCTGAAAACATATCACACTTTTCATCATAGTGCTTTTACCAATGCATAAAATGCATGGAGAAGTCATTTCGAATGACTGGTCCTCAGTGTTGTGAGAACGATGACTGGTTAAAATTTTTGGTGGTTTCTTGTTCAGTCCATAGGCCTACAGCATGTGGCAAACCGGTGAGCATGTGGCTCTATTAGTATAGGAGATACCTGAAAACATATCACACTTTTCATCATAGTGCTTTTACCAATGCATAAAATGCATGGAGAAGTCATTTCGAATGACTGGTCCTCAGTGTTGTGAGAACGATGACTGGTTAAAATTTTTGGTGGTTTCTTGTTCAGTCCATAGGCCTACAGCATGTGGCAAACCGGTGAGCATGTGGCTCTATTAGTATAGGAGATGCCTGAAAACATATCACACTTTTCATCATAGTGCTTTTACCAATGCATAAAATGCATGGAGAAGTCATTTCGAATGACTGGTCCTCAGTGTTGTGAGAACGATGACTGGTTAAAATTTTTGGTGGTTTCTTGTTCAGTCCATAGGCCTACAGCATGTGGCAAACCGGTGAGCATGTGGCTCTATTAGTATAGGAGATGCCTGAAAACATATCACACTTTTCATCATAGTGCTTTTACCAATGCATAAAATGCATGGAGAAGTCATTTCGAATGACTGGTCCTCAGTGTTGTGAGAATGATGACTGGTTAAAATTTTTGGTGGTTTCTTGTTCAGTCCATAGGCCTACAGCATGTGGCAAACCGGTGAGCATGTGGCTCTATTAGTATAGGAGATACCTGAAAACATATCACACTTTTCATCATAGTGCTTTTACCAATGCACAAAATGCATGGAGAAGTCATTTCGAATGACTGGTCCTCAGTGTTGTGAGAACGATGACTGGTTAAAATTTTTGGTGGTTTCTTGTTCAGTCCATAGGCCTACAGCATGTGGCAAACCGGTGAGCATGTGGCTCTATTAGTATAGGAGATACCTGAAAACATATCACACTTTTCATCATAGTGCTTTTACCAATGCATAAAATGCATGGAGAAGTCATTTCGAATGACTGGTCCTCAGTGTTGTGAGAACGATGACTGGTTAAAATTTTTGGTGGTTTCTTGTTCAGTCCATAGGCCTACAGCATGTGGCAAACCGGTGAGCATGTGGCTCTATTAGTATAGGAGATACCTGAAAACATATCACACTTTTCATCATAGTGCTTTTACCAATGCATAAAATGCATGGAGAAGTCATTTCGAATGACTGGTCCTCAGTGTTGTGAGAACGATGACTGGTTAAAATTTTTGGTGGTTTCTTGTTCAGTCCATAGGCCTACAGCATGTGTCAAACCGGTGAGCATGTGGCTCTATTAGTATAGGAGATACCTGAAAACATATCACACTTTTCATCATAGTGCTTTTACCAATGCATAAAATGCATGGAGAAGTCATTTCGAATGACTGGTCCTCAGTGTTGTGAGAACGATGACTGGTTAAAATTTTTGGTGGTTTCTTGTTCAGTCCATAGGCCTACAGCATGTGGCAAACCGGTGAGCATGTGGCTCTATTAGTATAGGAGATACCTGAAAACATATCACACTTTTCATCATAGTGCTTTTACCAATGCATAAAATGCATGGAGAAGTCATTTCGAATGACTGGTCCTCAGTGTTGTGAGAACGATGACTGGTTAAAATTTTTGGTGGTTTCTTGTTCAGTCCATAGGCCTACAGCATGTGGCAAACCGGTGAGCATGTGGCTCTATTAGTATAGGAGATGCCTGAAAACATATCACACTTTTCATCATAGTGCTTTTACCAATGCATAAAATGCATGGAGAAGTCATTTCGAATGACTGGTCCTCAGTGTTGTGAGAACGATGACTGGTTAAAATTTTTGGTGGTTTCTTGTTCAGTCCATAGGCCTACAGCATGTGGCAAACCGGTGAGCATGTGGCTCTATTAGTATAGGAGATGCCTGAAAACATATCACACTTTTCATCATAGTGCTTTTACCAATGCATAAAATGCATGGAGAAGTCATTTCGAATGACTGGTCCTCAGTGTTGTGAGAATGATGACTGGTTAAAATTTTTGGTGGTTTCTTGTTCAGTCCATAGGCCTACAGCATGTGGCAAACCGGTGAGCATGTGGCTCTATTAGTATAGGAGATACCTGAAAACATATCACACTTTTCATCATAGTGCTTTTACCAATGCACAAAATGCATGGAGAAGTCATTTCGAATGACTGGTCCTCAGTGTTGTGAGAACGATGACTGGTTAAAATTTTTGGTGGTTTCTTGTTCAGTCCATAGGCCTACAGCATGTGGCAAACCGGTGAGCATGTGGCTCTATTAGTATAGGAGATACCTGAAAACATATCACACTTTTCATCATAGTGCTTTTACCAATGCATAAAATGCATGGAGAAGTCATTTCGAATGACTGGTCCTCAGTGTTGTGAGAACGATGACTGGTTAAAATTTTTGGTGGTTTCTTGTTCAGTCCATAGGCCTACAGCATGTGGCAAACCGGTGAGCATGTGGCTCTATTAGTATAGGAGATACCTGAAAACATATCACACTTTTCATCATAGTGCTTTTACCAATGCATAAAATGCATGGAGAAGTCATTTCGAATGACTGGTCCTCAGTGTTGTGAGAACGATGACTGGTTAAAATTTTTGGTGGTTTCTTGTTCAGTCCATAGGCCTACAGCATGTGGCAAACCGGTGAGCATGTGGCTCTATTAGTATAGGAGATACCTGAAAACATATCACACTTTTCATCATAGTGCTTTTACCAATGCATAAAATGCATGGAGAAGTCATTTCGAATGACTGGTCCTCAGTGTTGTGAGAACGATGACTGGTTAAAATTTTTGGTGGTTTCTTGTTCAGTCCATAGGCCTACAGCATGTGGCAAACCGGTGAGCATGTGGCTCTATTAGTATAGGAGATACCTGAAAACATATCACACTTTTCATCATAGTGCTTTTACCAATGCATAAAATGCATGGAGAAGTCATTTCGAATGACTGGTCCTCAGTGTTGTGAGAACGATGACTGGTTAAAATTTTTGGTGGTTTCTTGTTCAGTCCATAGGCCTACAGCATGTGGCAAACCGGTGAGCATGTGGCTCTATTAGTATAGGAGATACCTGAAAACATATCACACTTTTCATCATAGTGCTTTTACCAATGCATAACATGCATGGAGAAGTCATTTCGAATGACTGGTCCTCAGTGTTGTGAGAACGATGACTGGTTAAAATTTTTGGTGGTTTCTTGTTCAGTCCATAGGCCTACAGCATGTGGCAAACCAGTGAGCATGTGGCTCTATTAGTATAGGAGATAACTGAAAACATATCACACTTTTCATCATAGTGTTTTTACCAATGCATAAAATGCATGGAGAAGTCATTTCGAATGACTGGTCCTCAGTGTTGTGAGAACGATGACTGGTTAAAATTTTTGGTGGTTTCTTGTTCAGTCCATAGGCCTACAGCATGTGGCAAACCGGTGAGCATGTGGCTCTATTAGTATAGGAGATACCTGAAAACATATCACACTTTTCATCATAGTGCTTTTACCAATGCATAAAATGCATGGAGAAGTCATTTCGAATGACTGGTCCTCAGTGTTGTGAGAACGATGACTGGTTAAAATTTTTGGTGGTTTCTTGTTCAGTCCATAGGCCTACAGCATGTGGCAATCCGGTGAGCATGTGGCTCTATTAGTATAGGAGATACCTGAAAACATATCACACTTTTCATCATAGTGCTTTTACCAATGCATAAAATGCATGGAGAAGTCATTTCGAATGACTGGTCCTCAGTGTTGTGAGAACGATGACTGGTTAAAATTTTTGGTGGTTTCTTGTTCAGTCCATAGGCCTACAGCATGTGGCAAACCGGTGAGCATGTGGCTCTATTAGTATAGGAGATACCTGAAAACAATCACACTTTTCATCATAGTGCTTTTACCAATGCATAAAATGCATGGAGAAGTCATTTCGAATGACTGGTCCTCAGTGTTGTGAGAACGATGACTGGTTAAAATTTTTGGTGGTTTCTTGTTCAGTCCATAGGCCTACAGCATGTGGCAAACCGGTGAGCATGTGGCTCTATTAGTATAGGAGATACCTGAAAACATATCACACTTTTCATCATAGTGCTTTTACCAATGCATAAAATGCATGGAGAAGTCATTTCGAATGACTGGTCCTCAGTGTTGTGAGAACGATGACTGGTTAAAATTTTTGGTGGTTTCTTGTTCAGTCCATAGGCCTACAGCATGTGGCAAACCGGTGAGCATGTGGCTCTATTAGTATAGGAGATACCTGAAAACATATCACACTTTTCATCATAGTGCTTTTACCAATGCATAAAATGCATGGAGAAGTCATTTCGAATGACTGGTCCTCAGTGTTGTGAGAACGATGACTGGTTAAAATTTTTGGTGGTTTCTTGTTCAGTCCATAGGGCTACAGCATGTGGCAAACCGGTGAGCATGTGGCTCTATTAGTATAGGAGATACCTGAAAACATATCACACTTTTCATCATAGTGCTTTTACCAACGCATAAAATGCATGGAGAAGTCATTTCGAATGACTGGTCCTCAGTGTTGTGAGAACGATGACTGGTTAAAATTTTTGGTGGTTTCTTGTTCAGTCCATAGGCCTACAGCATGTGGCAAACCGGTGAGCATGTGGCTCTATTAGTATAGGAGATACCTGAAAACATATCACACTTTTCATCATAGTGCTTTTACCAATGCATAACATGCATGGAGAAGTCATTTCGAATGACTGGTCCTCAGTTTTGTGAGAACGATGACTGGTTAAAATTTTTGGTGGTTTCTTGTTCAGTCCATAGGCCTACAGCATGTGGCAAACCGGTGAGCATGTGGCTCTATTAGTATAGGAGATACCTGAAAACATATCACACTTTTCATCATAGTGCTTTTACCAATGCATAAAATGCATGGAGAAGTCATTTCGAATGACTGGTCATCAGTGTTGTGAGAACGATGACTGGTTAAAATTTTTGGTGGTTTCTTGTTCAGTCCATAGGCCTACAGCATGTGGCAAACCGGTGAGCATGTGGCTCTATTAGTATAGGAGATACCTGAAAACATATCACACTTTTCATCATAGTGCTTTTACCAATGCATAAAATGCATGGAGAAGTCATTTCGAATGACTGGTCCTCAGTGTTGTGAGAACGATGACTGGTTAAAATTTTTGGTGGTTTCTTGTTCAGTCCATAGGCCTACAGCATGTGGCAAACCGGTGAGCATGTGGCTCTATTAGTATAGGAGATACCTGAAAACATATCACACTTTTCATCATAGTGCTTTTACCAATGCATAAAATGCATGGAGAAGTCATTTCGAATGACTGGTCCTCAGTGTTGTGAGAATGATAACTGGTTAAAATGTTTGGTGGTTTCTTGTTCAGTCCATAGGCCTACAGCATGTGGCAAACCGGTGAGCATGTGGCTCTATTAGTATAGGAGATACCTGAAAACATATCACACTTTTCATCATAGTGCTTTTACCAATGCATAAAATGCATGGAGAAGTCATTTCGAATGACTGGTCCTCAGTGTTGTGAGAACGATGACTGGTTAAAATTTTTGGTGGTTTCTTGTTCAGTCCATAGGCCTACAGCATGTGGCAAACCGGTGAGCATGTGGCTCTATTAGTATAGGAGATACCTGAAAACATATCACACTTTTCATCATAGTGCTTTTACCAATGCATAAAATGCATGGAGAAGTCATTTCGAATGACTGGTCCTCAGTGTTGTGAGAACGATGACTGGTTAAAATTTTTGGTGGTTTCTTGTTCAGTCCATAGGCCTACAGCATGTGGCAAACCGGTGAGCATGTGGCTCTATTAGTATAGGAGATACCTGAAAACATATCACACTTTTCATCATAGTGCTTTTACCAATGCATAAAATGCATGGAGAAGTCATTTCGAATGACTGGTCCTCAGTGTTGTGAGAACGATGACTGGTTAAAATTTTTGGTGGTTTCTTGTTCAGTCCATAGGCCTACAGCATGTGGCAAACCGGTGAGCATGTGGCTCTATTAGTATAGGAGATACCTGAAAACATATCACAGTTTTCATCATAGTGCTTTTACCAATGCATAAAATGCATGGAGAAGTCATTTCGAATGACTGGTCCTCAGTGTTGTGAGAACGATGACTGGTTAAAATTTTTGGTGGTTTCTTGTTCAGTCCATAGGCCTACAGCATGTGGCAAACCGGTGAGCATGTGGCTCTATTAGTATAGGAGATACCTGAAAACATATCACACTTTTCATCATAGTGCTTTTACCAATGCATAAAATGCATGGAGAAGTCATTTCGAATGACTGGTCCTCAGTGTTGTGAGAACGATGACTGGTTAAAATTTTTGGTGGTTTCTTGTTCAGTCCATAGGCCTACAGCATGTGGCAAACCTGTGAGCATGTGGCTCTATTATTATAGGAGATACCTGAAAACATATCACACTTTTCATCATAGTGCTTTTACCAATGCATAAAATGCATGGAGAAGTCATTTCAAATGACTGGTCCTCAGTGTTGTGAGAACGATGACTGGTTAAAATTTTTGGTGGTTTCTTGTTCAGTCCATAGGCCTACAGCATGTGGCAAACCGGTGAGCATGTGGCTCTATTAGTATAGGAGATACCTGAAAACATATCACACTTTTCATCATAGTGCTTTTACCAATGCATAAAATGCATGGAGAAGTCATTTCGAATGACTGGTCCTCAGTGTTGTGAGAACGATGACTGGTTAAAATTTTTGGTGGTTTCTTGTTCAGTCCATAGGCCTACAGCATGTGGCAAACCGGTGAGCATGTGGCTCTATTAGTATAGGAGATACCTGAAAACATATCACACTTTTCATCATAGTGCTTTTACCAATGCATAAAATGCATGGAGAAGACATTTCGAATGACTGGTCCTCAGTGTTGTGAGAACGATGACTGGTTAAAATTTTTGGTGGTTTCTTGTTCAGTCCATAGGCCTACAGCATGTGGCAAACCGGTGAGCATGTGGCTCTATTAGTATAGGAGATACCTGAAAACATATCACACTTTTCATCATAGTGCTTTTACCAACGCATAAAATGCATGGAGAAGTCATTTCGAATGACTGGTCCTCAGTGTTGTGAGAACGATGACTGGTTAAAATTTTTGGTGGTTTCTTGTTCAGTCCATAGGCCTACAGCATGTGGCAAACCGGTGAGCATGTGGCTCTATTAGTATAGGAGATACCTGAAAACATATCACACTTTTCATCATAGTGCTTTTACCAATGCATAACATGCATGGAGAAGTCATTTCGAATGACTGGTCCTCAGTGTTGTGAGAACGATGACTGGTTAAAATTTTTGGTGGTTTCTTGTTCAGTCCATAGGCCTACAGCATGTGGCAAACCGGTGAGCATGTGGCTCTATTAGTATAGGAGATACCTGAAAACATATCACACTTTTCATCATAGTGCTTTTACCAATGCATAAAATGCATGGAGAAGTCATTTCGAATGACTGGTCCTCAGTGTTGTGAGAACGATGACTGGTTAAAATTTTTGGTGGTTTCTTGTTCAGTCCATAGGCCTACAGCATGTGGCAAACCGGTGAGCATGTGGCTCTATTAGTATAGGAGATACCTGAAAACATATCACACTTTTCATCATAGTGCTTTTACCAATGCATAAAATGCATGGAGAAGACATTTCGAATGACTGGTCCTCAGTGTTGTGAGAACGATGACTGGTTAAAATTTTTGGTGGTTTCTTGTTCAGTCCATAGGCCTACAGCATGTGGCAAACCGGTGAGCATGTGGCTCTATTAGTATAGGAGATACCTGAAAACATATCACACTTTTCATCATAGTGCTTTTACCAACGCATAAAATGCATGGAGAAGTCATTTCGAATGACTGGTCCTCAGTGTTGTGAGAACGATGACTGGTTAAAATTTTTGGTGGTTTCTTGTTCAGTCCATAGGCCTACAGCATGTGGCAAACCGGTGAGCATGTGGCTCTATTAGTATAGGAGATACCTGAAAACATATCACACTTTTCATCATAGTGCTTTTACCAATGCATAACATGCATGGAGAAGTCATTTCGAATGACTGGTCCTCAGTGTTGTGAGAACGATGACTGGTTAAAATTTTTGGTGGTTTCTTGTTCAGTCCATAGGCCTACAGCATGTGGCAAACCGGTGAGCATGTGGCTCTATTAGTATAGGAGATACCTGAAAACATATCACACTTTTCATCATAGTGCTTTTACCAATGCATAAAATGCATGGAGAAGTCATTTCGAATGACTGGTCCTCAGTGTTGTGAGAACGATGACTGGTTAAAATTTTTGGTGGTTTCTTGTTCAGTCCATAGGCCTACAGCATGTGGCAAACCGGTGAGCATGTGGCTCTATTAGTATAGGAGATACCTGAAAACATATCACACTTTTCATCATAGTGCTTTTACCAATGCATAAAATGCATGGAGAAGACATTTCGAATGACTGGTCCTCAGTGTTGTGAGAACGATGACTGGTTAAAATTTTTGGTGGTTTCTTGTTCAGTCCATAGGCCTACAGCATGTGGCAAACCGGTGAGCATGTGGCTCTATTAGTATAGGAGATACCTGAAAACATATCACACTTTTCATCATAGTGCTTTTACCAACGCATAAAATGCATGGAGAAGTCATTTCGAATGACTGGTCCTCAGTGTTGTGAGAACGATGACTGGTTAAAATTTTTGGTGGTTTCTTGTTCAGTCCATAGGCCTACAGCATGTGGCAAACCGGTGAGCATGTGGCTCTATTAGTATAGGAGATACCTGAAAACATATCACACTTTTCATCATAGTGCTTTTACCAATGCATAACATGCATGGAGAAGTCATTTCGAATGACTGGTCCTCAGTGTTGTGAGAACGATGACTGGTTAAAATTTTTGGTGGTTTCTTGTTCAGTCCATAGGCCTACAGCATGTGGCAAACCGGTGAGCATGTGGCTCTATTAGTATAGGAGATACCTGAAAACATATCACACTTTTCATCATAGTGCTTTTACCAATTCATAAAATGCATGGAGAAGTCATTTCGAATGACTGGTCATCAGTGTTGTGAGAATGATGACTGGTTAAAATTTTTGGTGGTTTCTTGTTCAGTCCATAGGCCTACAGCATGTGGCAAACCGGTGAGCATGTGGCTCTATTAGTATAGGAGATACCTGAAAACATATCACACTTTTCATCATAGTGCTTTTACCAATGCATAAAATGCATGGAGAAGTCATTTCGAATGACTGGTCCTCAGTGTTGTGAGAATGATGACTGGTTAAAATTTTTGGTTGTTTCTTGTTCAGTCCATAGGCCTACAGCATGTGGCATACCGGTGAGCATGTGGCTCTATTAGTATAGGAGATACCTGAAAACATATCACACTTTTCATCATAGTGCTTTTACCAATGCATAAAATGCATGGAGAAGTCATTTCGAATGACTGGTCCTCAGTGTTGTGAGAACGATGACTGGTTAAAATTTTTGGTGGTTTCTTGTTCAGTCCATAGGCCTACAGCATGTGGCAAACCGGTGAGCATGTGGCTCTATTAGTATAGGAGATACCTGAAACATATCACACTTTTCATCATAGTGCTTTTACCAATGCATAAAATGCATGGAGAAGTCATTTCGAATGACTGGTCCTCAGTGTTGTGAGAACGATGACTGGTTAAAATTTTTGGTGGTTTCTTGTTCAGTCCATAGGCCTACAGCATGTGGCAAACCGGTGAGTATGTGGCTCTATTAGTATAGGAGATACCTGAAAACATATCACACTTTTCTTCATAGTGCTTTTACCAATGCATAAAATGCATGGAGAAGTCATTTCGAATGACTGGTCCTCAGTGTTGTGAGAACGATGACTGGTTAAAATTTTTGGTGGTTTCTTGTTCAGTCCATAGGCCTACAGCATGTGGCAAACCGGTGAGCATGTGGCTCTATTAGTATAGGAGATACCTGAAAACATATCACCTTTTTTGGAAGTGCATTTGAACAGCAAGGTTGATTGCTGTTGAGGGGAACTAGAAAAAAAAAAAAAAAATCTATAAATCTTCAGCAGAGTGAGTGTGAGCGAGCTGAGTGTGACCAAAGCGTAAGTGTGGACGGCGGTAAGTGTGACTTGTGATTCAGTGAAGAGGTATTTGGAAAGCCTTTAACAAATACCTGTGTGAATTGGTGTGAGTTGCTGAATTGGGGGTAGGTATATTCATAAGGGTTAACTTAGGGTGGGGGCTCATAGTTAATGGTTTATAAGGGGCAGCTGTTTGGGGCTCAAGTCCTTTTTGGAAGTGCATTTGAACAGCAAGGTTGATTGCTGTTGAGGGGAACTAGAAAAAAAAAAAATCTATAAATCTTCAGCAGAATGAGTGTGAGCGAGCTGAGTGTGACCAGAGCGTAAGTGTGGACGGCGGTAAGTGTGACTTGTGATTCAGTGACTTTGGATTCAGGGAGTTTCCAGGGGAGGAATTGCTGTCTGATTTTTATTAATACTTTGTATTTATTTTTTTTTTTTTTAATTGAACTGTTCTGTCTGGTGCAATCCCCATTAGGAAATGTGCTCCACGATTGTTAATGCCATCCAGTGCACATCTTGCCACATGTATGCAGTCCTTGAGCAGCCGATCGAGGGTGCATACTGCTGTGCGAGATGTGAGCACGTTGTGCATTTGGAAACCCAGATTCTGACTCTAAATGTGCAGCTGGCAACACTGAGATCCATAGACAATATGGAGAGGAGTCTTCTGCTCACGGAGCAGACGCTCAATGGGACAGATGAGGGGGGTGATGGTGGGATGGAGCTGCAGGACAATGAAGTAGCAAGCTGGGTGACAGTTAGGAAGCGGGGTAGAGGGAAGAGTGCCAGGGAGGCTAGTCCTGATCTGGAACACCCCAATAAGTTTGCTAAGTTGGCAGATGAGGGGGGTGCCAGTACAGGGGTAGCACTGCTGCAGCCAGGCATGTCCTCTGAAAGCCGGAGGAGTGACTGCTCCAGTAAGGAGGGAAATAGGAGAGCAGGGCAGGCCAGACAGGTGCTGGTAGTGGGGGACTCAATTATTAGGGGAACAGATAGGGCAATCTGTCACAAAGACAGGGATCATCGAACGGTGTGCTGCCTACCTGGCGCTCGAGTCCGACACATCGCTGATCGGGTGGACAGATTATTGGGAGGGGCTGGTGAGGACCCAGCGGTCATGGTGCACATTGGCACTAATGACAAAGTTAGAGGTAGGTGGAAGGTCCTTAAAGATGATTTCAGGGAATTAGGCTGCAAGCTGAAAGCAAGGACCTCCAACGTGGTATTTTCCGAAATACTGCCGGTACCACGTGCCACGCCAGAGAGGCAACGGGAGATTAGGGAGGTTAATAAGTGGCTCAAGAATTGGTGTAGGAAAGAGGGGTTTGGGTTCCTGCAGAACTGGGCCGACTTCTCAGTTGGCTACAGGCTCTACGCTAGGGACGGGCTGCACCTCAATGGGGAGGGTGCAGCTGTGCTGGGGGAGAGAATGGCTAGAAGGTTGGAGGAGTGTTTAAACTAGGAATTGGGGGGGAGGGTATTCATTTTATAGGAGGGGAAGATAGTGCAGACAGAGACCTGGGCACAAATAAGGAAGTTGGGGGTGGCGGTGGCATGGGGGTTGGGGTCAGAACAGTTAATAATTTAAGAAATAGAAGTACAGAGAGGAACATAAAGTGCATGTATACTAATGCCAGAAGCCTCGCCAACAAAATGGACGAATTAGAACTAATGTTGTTGGAGCATAATTATGACATGGTGGGGATATCTGAAACGTGGCTGGATGAGAGCCATGACTGGGCTGTTAACTTGCAGGGCTACAGCCTGTTCAGAAATGACCGTACAGATAAGCGAGGGGGAGGGGTGTGTCTATATGTAAAATCATCCTTAAAACCCATCCTGCGCGATAATATAGGTGAATTTAATGAAAATGTAGAATCCCTGTGGGTGGAGATAAGGGGAGGGGGAAAAAATAATAAATTACTGATAGGGGTTTGTTATAAATCTCCAAAAATAATGGAAGCAATGGAGAATATCCTCGTAAAGCAAATAGATGAAGCTGCGACTCAAGGAGAAGTCATTATTATGGGGGACTTCAACTACCCTGAAATAGATTGGGGAATAGAAACCTGCAGTTCCAGCAAAGGTAATCAGTTTTTGACAATTATGAGAGACAATTACCTTTCACAACTGGTTCAGGACCCAACAAGAAGGGGGGCACTGCTAGACCTAATATTAACCAACAGGCCAGACCGCATATCAAATATAAGGGTTGGGGGTCACTTGGGAAATAGCGATCACAAAATAATAAGTTTTCAAGTATCCTTTAAAAAGATGTGTAGTAGTTGGGTTACAAGGACACTAAACTTCAGGAGGGCAAATTTCCAACGGATGAGAGAGGATCTTGGTGCAATTAACTGGGACGATATCCTGAGACACAAAAATACACAAAGAAAATGAGAGACGTTTATTAGCATCCTGGATAGGACCTGTGCACAGTATATACCGTATGGGAATAAACATACTAGAAATAGGAGGAAACCAATATGGCTAAATAGAGCTGTAAGGGGCGCAATAAGTGACAAAAAGAAAGCATTTAGAGAATTAAAGGAAGTAGGTAGTGAGGAGGCATTAAATAAATACAGAAAATTAAATAAATTCTGTAAAAAGCAAATCAAGGCAGCAAAGATTGAGACAGAGAGACTCATTGCCAGAGAGAGTAAAAATAATCCTAAAATATTCTTTAACTACATAAATAGTAAGAAACTAAAAAATGATAGTGTTGGCCCCCTTAAAAATAGTCTGGGTGAGATGGTGGATGAGGATGAGGAAAAAGCCAATATGCTAAATGACTTTTTTTCATCAGTATTTACACAAGAAAATCCCATGGCAGACAAAATGTCTAGTGATAAAAATTCCCAATTAAATGTCACCTGCTTAACCCAGCAGGAAGTGCGGCGGCGTCTAAAAATCACTACAATTGACAAATCTCCGGGCCCGGATGGGATACACCCTCGAGTACTGCAGGAATTAAGTACAGTCATTGATAGACCATTATTTTTAATCTTTAAAGACTCCATAATAACAGGGTCTGTGCCACAGGACTGGCGTATAGCAAATGTGGTGCCAATATTCAAAAAGGGGACAAAAACTGAACTCGGAAATTATAGGCCAGTAAGCTTAACCTCTACTGTGGGTAAAATACTGGAGGGCATTCTAAGGGATGCTATACTGGAGTATCTGAAGAGGAATAACCTCATGACCCAGTATCAGCACGGGTTTACTAGGGACTGTTCATGTCAGACTAATTTGATCAGTTTCTATGAAGAGGTAAGTTCCAGATTGGACCAAGGGAACCCAGTGGATGTAGTGTATATGGACTTTTCAAAAGCTTTTGATACGGTGCCACACAAAAGGTTGATACATAAAATGAGAATAATGGGGATAGGGGAAAATATGTGCAAGTGGGTTGAGAGCTGGCTCAGGGATAGGAAACAAAGGGTGGTTATTAATGGAGCACACTCGGACTGGGTAGCGGTTAGCAGTGGGGTACCACAGGGGTCAGTATTGGGCCCTCTTCTTTTTAACATATTTATTAATGACCTTGTAGGGGGCATTCAGAGTAGAATTTCAATATTTGCAGATGACACTAAACTCTGCAGGGTAATCAATACAGAGGAGGACAATTTTATATTACAGGATGATTTATGTAAACTAGAAGCTTGGGCTGATAAATGGCAAATGAGCTTTAATGGGGATAAATGTAAGGTCATGCACTTGGGTAGAAGTAATAAGATGTATAATTATGTGCTTAATTCTAAAACTCTGGGCAAAACCGTCAATGAAAAAGACCTGGGTGTATGGGTGGATGACAAACTTAAATTCAGTGGCCAGTGTCAGGCAGCTGCTACAAAGGCAAATAAAATAATGGGATGCATTAAAAGAGGCATAGATGCTCATGAGGAGAACATAATTTTACCTCTATACAAGTCACTAGTTCGACCACACTTAGAATACTGTGCACAGTTCTGGTCTCCGGTGTTTAAGAAAGACATAGCTGAACTGGAGCGGGTGCAGAGAAGAGCGACCAAGGTTATTAGAGGACTGGGGGGTCTGCAATACCAAGATAGGTTATTACACTTGGGGCTATTTAGTTTGGAAAAACGAAGACTAAGGGGTGATCTTATTTTAATGTATAAATATATGAGGGGACAGTACAAAGACCTTTCTGATGATCTTTTTAATCATAGACCTGAAACAGGGACAAGGGGGCATCCTCTGCGGTTGGAGGAAAAAAGGTTTAAGCATAATAACAGACGCGGATTCTTTACTGTAAGAGCAGTGAGACTATGGAACTCTCTGCCGTATGATGTTGTAATGAGTGATTCATTACTTAAATTTAAGAGGGGACTGGATACCTTTCTGGAAAAGTATAATGTTACAGGGTATATACACTAGATTCCTTGATAGGGCGTTGATCCAGGGAACTAGTCTGATTGCCGTATGTGGAGTCGGGAAGGAATTTTTTTCCCCAATGTGGAGCTTACTCTTTGCACATGGGTTTTTTTTGCCTTCCTCTGGATCAACATGTTAGGTTAGGCTATGGGTTGAACTAGATGGACATATAGTCTTCCTTCAACCTTAATAACTATGTAACTATGTAACTTTTCATCATAGTGCTTTTACCAATGCATAAAATGCATGGAGAAGTCATTTCGAATGACTGGTCCTCAGTGTTGTGAGAACGATGACTGGTTAAAATTTTTGGTGGTTTCTTGTTCAGTCCATAGGCCTACAGCATGTGGCAAACCGGTGAGCATGTGGCTCTATTAGTATAGGAGATACCTGAAAACATATCACACTTTTCATCATAGTGCTTTTACCAATGCATAAAATGCATGGAGAAGTCATTTCGAATGACTGGTCCTCAGTGTTGTGAGAACGATGACTGGTTAAAATTTTTGGTGGTTTCTTGTTCAGTCCATAGGCCTACAGCATGTGGCAAACCGGTGAGCATGTGGCTCTATTAGTATAGGACATACCTGAAAACATATCACAGTTTTCATCATAGTGCTTTTACCAATGCATAAAATGCATGGAGAAGTCATTTCGAATGACTGGTCCTCAGTGTTGTGAGAACGATGACTGGTTAAAATTTTTGGTGGTTTCTTGTTCAGTCCATAGGCCTACAGCATGTGGCAAACCGGTGAGCATGTGGCTCTATTAGTATAGGAGATACCTGAAAACATATCACACTTTTCATCATAGTGCTTTTACCAATGCATAAAATGCATGGAGAAGTCATTTCGAATGACTGGTCCTCAGTGTTGTGAGAACGATGACTGGTTAAAATTTTTGGTGGTTTCTTGTTCAGTCCATAGGCCTACAGCATGTGGCAAACCGGTGAGCATGTGGCTCTATTAGTATAGGAGATACCTGAAAACATATCACACTTTTCATCATAGTGCTTTTACCAATGCATAAAATGCATGGAGAAGTCATTTCGAATGACTGGTCCTCAGTGTTGTGAGAACGATGACTGGTTAAAATTTTTGGTGGTTTCTTGTTCAGTCCATAGGCCTACAGCATGTGGCAAACCGGTGAGCATGTGGCTCTATTAGTATAGGACATACCTGAAAACATATCACAGTTTTCATCATAGTGCTTTTACCAATGCATAAAATGCATGGAGAAGTCATTTCGAATGACTGGTCCTCAGTGTTGTGAGAACGATGACTGGTTAAAATTTTTGGTGGTTTCTTGTTCAGTCCATAGGCCTACAGCATGCGGCAAACCTGTGAGCATGTGGCTCTATTATTATAGGAGATACCTGAAAACATATCACACTTTTCATCATAGTGCTTTTACCAATGCATAAAATGCATGGAGAAGTCATTTCAAATGACTGGTCCTCAGTGTTGTGAGAACGATGACTGGTTAAAATTTTTGGTGGTTTCTTGTTCAGTCCATAGGCCTACAGCATGTGGCAAACCGGTGAGCATGTGGCTCTATTAGTATAGGAGATACCTGAAAACATATCACACTTTTCATCATAGTGCTTTTACCAACGCATAAAATGCATGGAGAAGTCATTTCGAATGACTGGTCCTCAGTGTTGTGAGAACGATGACTGGTTAAAATTTTTGGTGGTTTCTTGTTCAGTCCATAGGCCTACAGCATGTGGCAAACCGGTGAGCATGTGGCTCTATTAGTATAGGAGATACCTGAAAACATATCACACTTTTCATCATAGTGCTTTTACCAATGCATAAAATGCATAGAGAAGTCATTTCGAATGACTGGTCCTCAGTGTTGTGAGAACAATGACTGGTTAAAATTTTTGGTGGTTTCTTGTTCAGCCAATAGGCCTACAGCATGTGGCAAACCGTTGAGCATGTGGCTCTATTAGTATAGGAGATACCTGAAAACATATCACACTTTTCATCATAGTGCTTTTACCAATGCATAAAATGCATGGAGAAGTCATTTCGAATGACTGCTCCTCAGTGTTGTGAGAATGATGACTGGTTAAAATTTTTGGTGGTTTCTTGTTCAGTCCATAGGCCTACAGCATGTGGCAAACCGGTGAGCATGTGGCTCTATTAGTATAGGAGATACCTGAAAACATATCACACTTTTCATCATAGTGCTTTTACCAATGCATAAAATGCATGGAGAAGTCATTTCGAATGACTGGTCCTCAGTGTTGTGAGAACGATGACTGGTTAAAATTTTTGGTGGTTTCTTGTTCAGTCCATAGGCCTACAGCATGTGGCAAACCGGTGAGCATGTGGCTCTATTAGTATAGGAGATACCTGAAAACATATCACACTTTTCATCATAGTGCTTTTACCAACGCATAAAATGCATGGAGAAGTCATTTCGAATGACTGGTCCTCAGTGTTGTGAGAACGATGACTGGTTAAAATTTTTGGTGGTTTCTTGTTCAGTCCATAGGCCTACAGCATGTGGCAAACCGGTGAGCATGTGGCTCTATTAGTATAGGAGATACCTGAAAACATATCACACTTTTCATCATAGTGCTTTTACCAATGCATAAAATGCATGGAGAAGTCATTTCGAATGACTGGTCCTCAGTGTTGTGAGAACGATGACTGGTTAAAATTTTTGGTGGTTTCTTGTTCAGTCCATAGGCCTACAGCATGTGGCAAACCGGTGAGCATGTGGCTCTATAAGTATAGGAGATGCCTGAAAACATATCACACTTTTCATCATAGTGCTTTTACCAATGCATAAAATGCATGGAGAAGTCATTTCGAATGACTGGTCCTCAGTGTTGTGAGAACGATGACTGGTTAAAATTTTTGGTGGTTTCTTGTTCAGTCCATAGGCCTACAGCATGTGGCAAACCGGTGAGCATGTGGCTCTATTAGTATAGGAGATGCCTGAAAACATATCACACTTTTCATCATAGTGCTTTTACCAATGCATAAAATGCATGGAGAAGTCATTTCGAATGACTGGTCCTCAGTGTTGTGAGAATGATGACTGGTTAAAATTTTTGGTGGTTTCTTGTTCAGTCCATAGGCCTACAGCATGTGGCAAACCGGTGAGCATGTGGCTCTATTAGTATAGGAGATACCTGAAAACATATCACACTTTTCATCATAGTGCTTTTACCAATGCATAAAATGCATGGAGAAGTCATTTCGAATGACTGGTCCTCAGTGTTGTGAGAACGATGACTGGTTAAAATTTTTGGTGGTTTCTTGTTCAGTCCATAGGCCTACAGCATGTGGCAAACCGGTGAGCATGTGCCTCTATTAGTATAGGAGATACCTGAAAACATATCACACTTTTCATCATAGTGCTTTTACCAATGCATAAAATGCATGGAGAAGTCATTTCGAATGACTGGTCCTCAGTGTTGTGAGAACGATGACTGGTTAAAATTTTTGGTGGTTTCTTGTTCAGTCCATAGGCCTACAGCATGTGGCAAACCGGTGAGCATGTGGCTCTATTAGTATAGGAGATACCTGAAAACATATCACACTTTTCATCATAGTGCTTTTACCAATGCATAAAATGCATGGAGAAGTCATTTCGAATGACTGGTCCTCAGTGTTGTGAGAACGATGACTGGTTAAAATTTTTGGTGGTTTCTTGTTCAGTCCATAGGCCTACAGCATGTGGCAAACCGGTGAGCATGTGGCTCTATTAGTATAGGAGATACCTGAAAACATATCACACTTTTCATCATAGTGCTTTTACCAATGCATAAAATGCATGGAGAAGTCATTTCGAATGACTGGTCCTCAGTGTTGTGAGAACGATGACTGGTTAAAATTTTTGGTGGTTTCTTGTTCAGTCCATAGGCCTACAGCATGTGGCAAACCGGTGAGCATGTGGCTCTATTAGTATAGGAGATACCTGAAAACATATCACACTTTTCATCATAGTGCTTTTACCAATGCATAAAATGCATGGAGAAGTCATTTCGAATGACTGGTCCTCAGTGTTGTGAGAACGATGACTGGTTAAAATTTTTGGTGGTTTCTTGTTCAGTCCATAGGCCTACAGCATGTGGCAAACCGGTGAGCATGTGGCTCTATTAGTATAGGAGATACCTGAAAACATATCACACTTTTCATCATAGTGCTTTTACCAATGCATAAAATGCATGGAGAAGTCATTTCGAATGACTGGTCCTCAGTGTTGTGAGAACGATGACTGGTTAAAATTTTTGGTGGTTTCTTGTTCAGTCCATAGGCCTACAGCATGTGGCAAACCGGTGAGCATGTGGCTCTATTAGTATAGGAGATACCTGAAAACATATCACACTTTTCATCATAGTGCTTTTACCAATGCATAAAATGCATGGAGAAGTCATTTCGAATGACTGGTCCTCAGTGTTGTGAGAACGATGACTGGTTAAAATTTTTGGTGGTTTCTTGTTCAGTCCATAGGCCTACAGCATGTGGCAAACCGGTGAGCATGTGGCTCTATTAGTATAGGAGATACCTGAAAACATATCACAGTTTTCATCATAGTGCTTTTACCAATGCATAAAATGCATGGAGAAGTCATTTCGAATGACTGGTCCTCAGTGTTGTGAGAACAATGACTGGTTAAAATTTTTGGTAGTTTCTTGTTCAGTCCATAGGCCTACAGCATGTGGCAAACCGGTGAGCATGTGGCTCTATTAGTATAGGAGATACCTGAAAACATATCACACTTTTCATCATAGTGCTTTTACCAATGCATAAAATGCATGGAGAAGTCATTTCGAATGACTGGTCCTCAGTGTTGTGAGAACGATGACTGGTTAAAATTTTTGGTGGTTTCTTGTTCAGTCCATAGGCCTACAGCATGTGGCAAACCTGTGAGCATGTGGCTCTATTATTATAGGAGATACCTGAAAACATATCACACTTTTCATCATAGTGCTTTTACCAATGCATAAAATGCATGGAGAAGTCATTTCAAATGACTGGTCCTCAGTGTTGTGAGAACGATGACTGGTTAAAATTTTTGGTGGTTTCTTGTTCAGTCCATAGGCCTACAGCATGTGGCAAACCGGTGAGCATGTGGCTCTATTAGTATAGGAGATGCCTGAAAACATATCACACTTTTCATCATAGTGCTTTTACCAACGCATAAAATGCATGGAGAAGTCATTTCGAATGACTGGTCCTCAGTGTTGTGAGAACGATGACTGGTTAAAATTTTTGGTGGTTTCTTGTTCAGTCCATAGGCCTACAGCATGTGGCAAACCGGTGAGCATGTGGCTCTATTAGTATAGGAGATACCTGAAAACATATCACACTTTTCATCATAGTGCTTTTACCAATGCATAACATGCATGGAGAAGTCATTTCGAATGACTGGTCCTCAGTGTTGTGAGAACGATGACTGGTTAAAATTTTTGGTGGTTTCTTGTTCAGTCCATAGGCCTACAGCATGTGGCAAACCGGTGAGCATGTGGCTCTATTAGTATAGGAGATACCTGAAAACATATCACACTTTTCATCATAGTGCTTTTACCAATGCATAAAATGCATGGAGAAGTCATTTCGAATGACTGGTCCTCAGTGTTGTGAGAACGATGACTGGTTAAAATTTTTGGTGGTTTCTTGTTCAGTCCATAGGCCTACAGCATGTGGCAAACCGGTGAGCATGTGGCTCTATTAGTATAGGAGATACCTGAAAACATATCACACTTTTCATCATAGTGCTTTTACCAATGCATAAAATGCATGGAGAAGTCATTTCGAATGACTGGTCCTCAGTGTTGTGAGAACGATGACTGGTTAAAATTTTTGGTGGTTTCTTGTTCAGTCCATAGGCCTACAGCATGTGGCAAACCGGTGAGCATGTGGCTCTATTAGTATAGGAGATACCTGAAAACATATCACACTTTTCATCATAGTGCTTTTACCAATGCATAAAATGCATGGAGAAGTCATTTCGAATGACTGGTCCTCAGTGTTGTGAGAACGATGACTGGTTAAAATTTTTGGTGGTTTCTTGTTCAGTCCATAGGCCTACAGCATGTGGCAAACCGGTGAGCATGTGGCTCTATTAGTATAGGAGATACCTGAAAACATATCACACTTTTCATCATAGTGCTTTTACCAATGCATAAAATGCATGGAGAAGTCATTTCGAATGACTGGTCCTCAGTGTTGTGAGAACGATGACTGGTTAAAATTTTTGGTGGTTTCTTGTTCAGTCCATAGGCCTACAGCATGTGGCAAACCGGTGAGCATGTGGCTCTATTAGTATAGGAGATACCTGAAAACATATCACACTTTTCATCATAGTGCTTTTACCAATGCATAAAATGCATGGAGAAGTCATTTCGAATGACTGGTCCTCAGTGTTGTGAGAACGATGACTGGTTAAAATTTTTGGTGGTTTCTTGTTCAGTCCATAGGCCTACAGCATGTGGCAAACCGGTGAGCATGTGGCTCTATTAGTATAGGAGATACCTGAAAACATATCACACTTTTCATCATAGTGCTTTTACCAATGCATAAAATGCATGGAGAAGTCATTTCGAATGACTGGTCCTCAGTGTTGTGAGAACGATGACTGGTTAAAATTTTTGGTGGTTTCTTGTTCAGTCCATAGGCCTACAGCATGTGGCAAACCGGTGAGCATGTGGCTCTATTAGTATAGGAGATACCTGAAAACATATCACACTTTTCATCATAGTGCTTTTACCAATGCATAAAATGCATGGAGAAGTCATTTCGAATGACTGGTCCTCAGTGTTGTGAGAACGATGACTGGTTAAAATTTTTGGTGGTTTCTTGTTCAGTCCATAGGCCTACAGCATGTGGCAAACCGGTGAGCATGTGGCTCTATTAGTATAGGAGATACCTGAAAACATATCACAGTTTTCATCATAGTGCTTTTACCAATGCATAAAATGCATGGAGAAGTCATTTCGAATGACTGGTCCTCAGTGTTGTGAGAACAATGACTGGTTAAAATTTTTGGTAGTTTCTTGTTCAGTCCATAGGCCTACAGCATGTGGCAAACCGGTGAGCATGTGGCTCTATTAGTATAGGAGATACCTGAAAACATATCACACTTTTCATCATAGTGCTTTTACCAATGCATAAAATGCATGGAGAAGTCATTTCGAATGACTGGTCCTCAGTGTTGTGAGAACGATGACTGGTTAAAATTTTTGGTGGTTTCTTGTTCAGTCCATAGGCCTACAGCATGTGGCAAACCTGTGAGCATGTGGCTCTATTATTATAGGAGATACCTGAAAACATATCACACTTTTCATCATAGTGCTTTTACCAATGCATAAAATGCATGGAGAAGTCATTTCAAATGACTGGTCCTCAGTGTTGTGAGAACGATGACTGGTTAAAATTTTTGGTGGTTTCTTGTTCAGTCCATAGGCCTACAGCATGTGGCAAACCGGTGAGCATGTGGCTCTATTAGTATAGGAGATACCTGAAAACATATCACACTTTTCATCATAGTGCTTTTACCAATGCATAAAATGCATGGAGAAGTCATTTCGAATGACTGGTCCTCAGTGTTGTGAGAACGATGACTGGTTAAAATTTTTGGTGGTTTCTTGTTCAGTCCATAGGCCTACAGCATGTGGCAAACCGGTGAGCATGTGGCTCTATTAGTATAGGAGATACCTGAAAACATATCACACTTTTCATCATAGTGCTTTTACCAATGCATAAAATGCATGGAGAAGTCATTTCGAATGACTGGTCCTCAGTGTTGTGAGAACGATGACTGGTTAAAATTTTTGGTGGTTTCTTGTTCAGTCCATAGGCCTACAGCATGTGGCAAACCGGTGAGCATGTGGCTCTATTAGTATAGGAGATACCTGAAAACATATCACACTTTTCATCATAGTGCTTTTACCAATGCATAAAATGCATGGAGAAGTCATTTCGAATGACTGGTCCTCAGTGTTGTGAGAACGATGACTGGTTAAAATTTTTGGTGGTTTCTTGTTCAGTCCATAGGCCTACAGCATGTGGCAAACCGGTGAGCATGTGGCTCTATTAGTATAGGAGATACCTGAAAACATATCACACTTTTCATCATAGTGCTTTTACCAATGCATAAAATGCATGGAGAAGTCATTTCGAATGACTGGTCCTCAGTGTTGTGAGAACGATGACTGGTTAAAATTTTTGGTGGTTTCTTGTTCAGTCCATAGGCCTACAGCATGTGGCAAACCGGTGAGCATGTGGCTCTATTAGTATAGGAGATACCTGAAAACATATCACACTTTTCATCATAGTGCTTTTACCAATGCATAAAATGCATGGAGAAGTCATTTCGAATGACTGGTCCTCAGTGTTGTGAGAACGATGACTGGTTAAAATTTTTGGTGGTTTCTTGTTCAGTCCATAGGCCTACAGCATGTGGCAAACCGGTGAGCATGTGGCTCTATTAGTATAGGAGATACCTGAAAACATATCACAGTTTTCATCATAGTGCTTTTACCAATGCATAAAATGCATGGAGAAGTCATTTCGAATGACTGGTCCTCAGTGTTGTGAGAACAATGACTGGTTAAAATTTTTGGTAGTTTCTTGTTCAGTCCATAGGCCTACAGCATGTGGCAAACCGGTGAGCATGTGGCTCTATTAGTATAGGAGATACCTGAAAACATATCACACTTTTCATCATAGTGCTTTTACCAATGCATAAAAGGCATGGAGAAGTCATTTCGAATGACTGGTCCTCAGTGTTGTGAGAACGATGACTGGTTAAAATTTTTGGTGGTTTCTTGTTCAGTCCATAGGCCTACAGCATGTGGCAAACCTGTGAGCATGTGGCTCTATTATTATAGGAGATACCTGAAAACATATCACACTTTTCATCATAGTGCTTTTACCAATGCATAAAATGCATGGAGAAGTCATTTCAAATGACTGGTCCTCAGTGTTGTGAGAACGATGACTGGTTAAAATTTTTGGTGGTTTCTTGTTCAGTCCATAGGCCTACAGCATGTGGCAAACCGGTGAGCATGTGGCTCTATTAGTATAGGAGATGCCTGAAAACATATCACACTTTTCATCATAGTGCTTTTACCAACGCATAAAATGCATGGAGAAGTCATTTCGAATGACTGGTCCTCAGTGTTGTGAGAACGATGACTGGTTAAAATTTTTGGTGGTTTCTTGTTCAGTCCATAGGCCTACAGCATGTGGCAAACCGGTGAGCATGTGGCTCTATTAGTATAGGAGATACCTGAAAACATATCACACTTTTCATCATAGTGCTTTTACCAATGCATAACATGCATGGAGAAGTCATTTCGAATGACTGGTCCTCAGTGTTGTGAGAACGATGACTGGTTAAAATTTTTGGTGGTTTCTTGTTCAGTCCATAGGCCTACAGCATGTGGCAAACCGGTGAGCATGTGGCTCTATTAGTATAGGAGATACCTGAATACATATCACACTTTTCATCATAGTGCTTTTACCAATGCATAAAATGCATGGAGAAGTCATTTCGAATGACTGGTCATCAGTGTTGTGAGAACGATGACTGGTTAAAATTTTTGGTGGTTTCTTGTTCAGTCCATAGGCCTACAGCATGTGGCAAACCGGTGAGCATGTGGCTCTATTAGTATAGGAGATACCTGAAAACATATCACACTTTTCATCATAGTGCTTTTACCAATGCATAAAATGCATGGAGAAGTCATTTCGAATGACTGGTCCTCAGTGTTGTGAGAACGATGACTGGTTAAAATTTTTGGTGGTTTCTTGTTCAGTCCATAGGCCTACAGCATGTGGCAAACCGGTGAGCATGTGGCTCTATTAGTATAGGAGATACCTGAAAACATATCACACTTTTCATCATAGTGCTTTTACCAATGCATAAAATGCATGGAGAAGTCATTTAGAATGACTGGTCCTCAGTGTTGTGAGAACGATGACTGGTTAAAATTTTTGGTGGTTTCTTGTTCAGTCCATAGGCCTACAGCATGTGGCAAACCGGTGAGCATGTGGCTCTATTAGTATAGGAGATACCTGAAAACATATCACACTTTTCATCATAGTGCTTTTACCAACACATAAAATGCATGGAGAAGTCATTTCGAATGACTGGTCCTCAGTGTTGTGAGAACGATGACTGGTTAAAATTTTTGGTGGTTTCTTGTTCAGCCCATAGGCCTACAGCATGTGGCAAACCGGTGAGCATGTGGCTCTATTAGTATAGGAGATACCTGAAAACATATCACACTTTTCATCATAGTGCTTTTACCAATGCATAAAATGCATGGAGAAGTCATTTCGAATGACTGGTCCTCAGTGTTGTGAGAACGATGACTGGTTAAAATTTTTGGTGGTTTCTTGTTCAGTCCATAGGCCTACAGCATGTGGCAAACCGGTGAGCATGTGGCTCTATTAGTATAGGAGATGCCTGAAAACATATCACACTTTTCATCATAGTGCTTTTACCAATGCATAAAATGCATGGAGAAGTCATTTCGAATGACTGGTCCTCAGTGTTGTGAGAACGATGACTGGTTAAAATTTTTGGTGGTTTCTTGTTCAGTCCATAGGCCTACAGCATGTGGCAAACCGGTGAGCATGTGGCTCTATTAGTATAGGAGATGCCTGAAAACATATCACACTTTTCATCATAGTGCTTTTACCAATGCATAAAATGCATGGAGAAGTCATTTCGAATGACTGGTCCTCAGTGTTGTGAGAATGATGACTGGTTAAAATTTTTGGTGGTTTCTTGTTCAGTCCATAGGCCTACAGCATGTGGCAAACCGGTGAGCATGTGGCTCTATTAGTATAGGAGATACCTGAAAACATATCACACTTTTAATCATAGTGCTTTTACCAATGCATAAAATGCATGGAGAAGTCATTTCGAATGACTGGTCCTCAGTGTTGTGAGAACGATGACTGGTTAAAATTTTTGGTGGTTTCTTGTTCAGTCCATAGGCCTACAGCATGTGGCAAACCGGTGAGCATGTGGCTCTATTAGTATAGAAGATACCTGAAAACATATCACACTTTTCATCATAGTGCTTTTACCAATGCATAAAATGCATGGAGAAGTCATTTCGAATGACTGGTCCTCAGTGTTGTGAGAACGATGACTGGTTAAAATTTTTGGTGGTTTCTTGTTCAGTCCATAGGCCTACAGCATGTGGCAAACCGGTGAGCATGTGGCTCTATTAGTATAGGAGATACCTGAAAACATATCACACTTTTCATCATAGTGCTTTTACCAATGCATAAAATGCATGGAGAAGTCATTTCGAATGACTGGTCCTCAGTGTTGTGAGAACGATGACTGGTTAAAATTTTTGGTGGTTTCTTGTTCAGTCCATAGGCCTACAGCATGTGGCAAACCGGTGAGCATGTGGCTCTATTAGTATAGGAGATACCTGAAAACATATCACACTTTTCATCATAGTGCTTTTACCAACGCATAAAATGCATGGAGAAGTCATTTCGACTGACTGGTCCTCAGTGTTGTGAGAACGATGACTGGTTAAAATTTTTGGTGGTTTCTTGTTCAGTCCATAGGCCTACAGCATGTGGCAAACCGGTGAGCATGTGGCTCTATTAGTATAGGAGATACCTGAAAACATATCACACTTTTCATCATAGTGCTTTTACCAATGCATAACATGCATGGAGAAGTCATTTCGAATGACTGGTCCTCAGTGTTGTGAGAACGATGACTGGTTAAAATTTTTGGTGGTTTCTTGTTCAGTCCATAGGCCTACAGCATGTGGCAAACCGGTGAGCATGTGGCTCTATTAGTATAGGAGATACCTGAAAACATATCACACTTTTCATCATAGTGCTTTTACCAATGCATAAAATGCATGGAGAAGTCATTTCGAATGACTGGTCATCAGTGTTGTGAGAACGATGACTGGTTAAAATTTTTGGTGGTTTCTTGTTCAGTCCATAGGCCTACAGCATGTGGCAAACCGGTGAGCATGTGGCTCTATTAGTATAGGAGATACCTGAAAACATATCACACTTTTCATCATAGTGCTTTTACCAATGCATAAAATGCATGGAGAAGTCATTTCGAATGACTGGTCCTCAGTGTTGTGAGAACGATGACTGGTTAAAATTTTTGGTGGTTTCTTGTTCAGTCCATAGGCCTACAGCATGTGGCAAACCGGTGAGCATGTGGCTCTATTAGTATAGGAGATACCTGAAAACATATCACACTTTTCATCATAGTGCTTTTACCAATGCATAAAATGCATGGAGAAGTCATTTCGAATGACTGGTCCTCAGTGTTGTGAGAACGATGACTGGTTAAAATTTTTGGTGGTTTCTTGTTCAGTCCATAGGCCTACAGCATGTGGCAAACCGGTGAGCATGTGGCTCTATTAGTATAGGAGATACCTGAAAACATATCACACTTTTCATCATAGTGCTTTTACCAATGCATAAAATGCATGGAGAAGTCATTTCGAATGACTGGTCCTCAGTGTTGTGAGAACAATGACTGGTTAAAATTTTTGGTGGTTTCTTGTTCAGTCAATAGGCCTACAGCATGTGGCAAACCGGTGAGCATGTGGCTCTATTAGTATAGGAGATACCTGAAAACATATCACACTTTTCATCATAGTGCTTTTACCAATGCATAAAATGCATGGAGAAGTCATTTCGAATGACTGCTCCTCAGTGTTGTGAGAATGATGACTGGTTAAAATTTTTGGTGGTTTCTTGTTCAGTCCATAGGCCTACAGCATGTGGCAAACCGGTGAGCATGTGGCTCTATTAGTATAGGAGATACCTGAAAACATATCACACTTTTCATCATAGTGCTTTTACCAATGCATAAAATGCATGGAGAAGTCATTTCGAATGACTGGTCCTCAGTGTTGTGAGAACGATGACTGGTTAAAATTTTTGGTGGTTTCTTGTTCAGTCCATAGGCCTACAGCATGTGGCAAACCGGTGAGCATGTGGCTCTATTAGTATAGGAGATACCTGAAAACATATCACACTTTTCATCATAGTGCTTTTACCAACGCATAAAATGCATGGAGAAGTCATTTCGAATGACTGGTCCTCAGTGTTGTGAGAACGATGACTGGTTAAAATTTTTGGTGGTTTCTTGTTCAGTCCATAGGCCTACAGCATGTGGCAAACCGGTGAGCATGTGGCTCTATTAGTATAGGAGATACCTGAAAACATATCACACTTTTCATCATAGTGCTTTTACCAATGCATAAAATGCATGGAGAAGTCATTTCGAATGACTGGTCCTCAGTGTTGTGAGAACGATGACTGGTTAAAATTTTTGGTGGTTTCTTGTTCAGTCCATGGGCCTACAGCATGTGGCAAACCGGTGAGCATGTGGCTCTATTAGCATAGGAGATGCCTGAAAACATATCACACTTTTCATCATAGTGCTTTTACCAATGCATAAAATGCATGGAGAAGTCATTTCGAATGACTGGTCCTCAGTGTTGTGAGAACGATGACTGGTTAAAATTTTTGGTGGTTTCTTGTTCAGTCCATAGGCCTACAGCATGTGGCAAACCGGTGAGCATGTGGCTCTATTAGTATAGGAGATGCCTGAAAACATATCACACTTTTCATCATAGTGCTTTTACCAATGCATAAAATGCATGGAGAAGTCATTTCGAATGACTGGTCCTCAGTGTTGTGAGAATGATGACTGGTTAAAATTTTTGGTGGTTTCTTGTCAAGTCCATAGGCCTACAGCATGTGGCAAACCGGTGAGCATGTGGCTCTATTAGTATAGGAGATACCTGAAAACATATCACACTTTTAATCATAGTGCTTTTACCAATGCATAAAATGCTTGGAGAAGTCATTTCGAATGACTGGTCCTCAGTGTTGTGAGAACGATGACTGGTTAAAATTTTTGGTGGTTTCTTGTTCAGTCCATAGGCCTACAGCATGTGGCAAACCGGTGAGCATGTGGCTCTATTAGTATAGAAGATACCTGAAAACATATCACACTTTTCATCATAGTGCTTTTACCAATGCAAAAAATGCATGGAGAAGTCATTTCGAATGACTGGTCCTCAGTGTTGTGAGAACGATGACTGGTTAAAATTTTTGGTGGTTTCTTGTTCAGTCCATAGGCCTACAGCATGTGGCAAACCGGTGAGCATGTGGCTCTATTAGTATAGGAGATACCTGAAAACATATCACACTTTTCATCATAGTGCTTTTACCAATGCATAAAATGCATGGAGAAGTCATTTCGAATGACTGGTCCTCAGTGTTGTGAGAACGATGACTGGTTAAAATTTTTGGTGGTTTCTTGTTCAGTCCATAGGCCTACAGCATGTGGCAAACCGGTGAGCATGTGGCTCTATTAGTATAGGAGATACCTGAAAACATATCACACTTTTCATCATAGTGCTTTTACCAACGCATAAAATGCATGGAGAAGTCATTTCGAATGACTGGTCCTCAGTGTTGTGAGAACGATGACTGGTTAAAATTTTTGGTGGTTTCTTGTTCAGTCCATAGGCCTACAGCATGTGGCAAACCGGTGAGCATGTGGCTCTATTAGTATAGGAGATACCTGAAAACATATCACACTTTTCATCATAGTGCTTTTACCAATGCATAACATGCATGGAGAAGTCATTTCGAATGACTGGTCCTCAGTGTTGTGAGAACGATGACTGGTTAAAATTTTTGGTGGTTTCTTGTTCAGTCCATAGGCCTACAGCATGTGGCAAACCGGTGAGCATGTGGCTCTATTAGTATAGGAGATACCTGAAAACATATCACACTTTTCATCATAGTGCTTTTACCAATGCATAAAATGCATGGAGAAGTCATTTCGAATGACTGGTCATCAGTGTTGTGAGAACGATGACTGGTTAAAATTTTTGGTGGTTTCTTGTTCAGTCCATAGGCCTACAGCATGTGGCAAACCGGTGAGCATGTGGCTCTATTAGTATAGGAGATACCTGAAAACATATCACACTTTTCATCATAGTGCTTTTACCAATGCATAAAATGCATGGAGAAGTCATTTCGAATGACTGGTCCTCAGTGTTGTGAGAACGATGACTGGTTAAAATTTTTGGTGGTTTCTTGTTCAGTCCATAGGCCTACAGCATGTGGCAAACCGGTGAGCATGTGGCTCTATTAGTATAGGAGATACCTGAAAACATATCACACTTTTCATCATAGTGCTTTTACCAATGCATAAAATGCATGGAGAAGTCATTTCGAATGACTGGTCCTCAGTGTTGTGAGAACGATGACTCGTTAAAATTTTTGGTGGTTTCTTGTTCAGTCCATAGGCCTACAGCATGTGGCAAACCGGTGAGCATGTGGCTCTATTAGTATAGGAGATACCTGAAAACATATCACACTTTTCATCATAGTGCTTTTACCAATGTATAAAATGCATGGAGAAGTCATTTCGAATGACTGGTCCTCAGTGTTGTGAGAACGATGACTGGTTAAAATTTTTGGTGGTTTCTTGTTCAGTCCATAGGCCTACAGCATGTGGCAAACCGGTGAGCATGTGGCTCTATTAGTATAGGAGATACCTGAAAACATATCACACTTTTCATCATAGTGCTTTTACCAATGCATAAAATGCATGGAGAAGTCATTTCGAATGACTGGTCCTCAGTGTTGTGAGAACGATGACTGGTTAAAATTTTTGGTGGTTTCTTGTTCAGTCCATAGGCCTACAGCATGTGGCAAACCGGTGAGCATGTGGCTCTATTAGTATAGGAGATACCTGAAAACATATCACACTTTTCATCATAGTGCTTTTACCAATGCATAAAATGCATGGAGAAGTCATTTCGAATGACTGGTCCTCAGTGTTGTGAGAACGATGACTGGTTAAAATTTTTGGTGGTTTCTTGTTCAGTCCACAGGCCTACAGCATGTGGCAAACCAGTGAGCATGTGGCTCTATTAGTATAGGAGATAACTGAAAACATATCACACTTTTCATCATAGTGCTTTTACCAATGCATAAAATGCATGGAGAAGTCATTTCGAATGACTGGTCCTCAGTGTTGTGAGAACGATGACTGGTTAAAATTTTTGGTGGTTTCTTGTTCAGTCCATAGGCCTACAGCATGTGGCAAACCGGTGAGCATGTGGCTCTATTAGTATAGGAGATACCTGAAAACATATCACACTTTTCATCATAGTGCTTTTACCAATGCATAAAATGCATGGAGAAGTCATTTCGAATGACTGGTCCTCAGTGTTGTGAGAACGATGACTGGTTAAAATTTTTGGTGGTTTCTTGTTCAGTCCATAGGCCTACAGCATGTGGCAAACCGGTGAGCATGTGGCTCTATTAGTATAGGAGATACCTGAAAACATATCACACTTTTCATCATAGTGCTTTTACCAATGCATAACATGCATGGAGAAGTCATTTCGAATGACTGGTCCTCAGTGTTGTGAGACCGATGACTGGTTAAAATTTTTGGTGGTTTCTTGTTCAGTCCATAGGCCTACAGCTTGTGGCAAACCAGTGAGCATGTGGCTCTATTAGTATAGGAGATAACTGAAAACATATCACACTTTTCATCATAGTGCTTTTACCAATGCATAAAATGCATGGAGAAGTCATTTCGAATGACTGGTGATCAGTGTTGTGAGAACGATGACTGGTTAAAATTTTTGGTGGTTTCTTGTTCAGTCCATAGGCCTACAGCATGTGGCAAACCGGTGAGCATGTGGCTCTATTAGTATAGGAGATACCTGAAAACATATCACACTTTTCATCATAGTGCTTTTACCAATGCATAAAATGCATGGAGAAGTCATTTCGAATGACTGGTCATCAGTGTTGTGAGAACGATGACTGGTTAAAATTTTTGGTGGTTTCTTGTTCAGTCCATAGGCCTACAGCATGTGGCAAACCGGTGAGCATGTGGCTCTATTAGTATAGGAGATACCTGAAAACATATCACACTTTTCATCATAGTGCTTTTACCAATGCATAAAATGCATGGAGAAGTCATTTCGAATGACTGGTCCTCAGTGTTGTGAGAACGATGACTGGTTAAAATTTTTGGTGGTTTCTTGTTCAGTCCATAGGCCTACAGCATGTGGCAAACCGGTGAGCATGTGGCTCTATTAGTATAGGAGATACCTGAAAACATATCACACTTTTCATCATAGTGCTTTTACCAATGCATAAAATGCATGGAGAAGTCATTTCGAATGACTGGTCCTCAGTGTTGTGAGAACGATGACTGGTTAAAATTTTTGGTGGTTTCTTGTTCAGTCCATAGGCCTACAGCATGTGGCAAACCGGTGAGCATGTGGCTCTATTAGTATAGGAGATACCTGAAAACATATCACACTTTTCATCATAGTGCTTTTACCAATGTATAAAATGCATGGAGAAGTCATTTCGAATGACTGGTCCTCAGTGTTGTGAGAACGATGACTGGTTAAAATTTTTGGTGGTTTCTTGTTCAGTCCATAGGCCTACAGCATGTGGCAAACCGGTGAGCATGTGGCTCTATTAGTATAGGAGATACCTGAAAACATATCACACTTTTCATCATAGTGCTTTTACCAATGCATAAAATGCATGTAGAAGTCATTTCGAATGACTGGTCCTCAGTGTTGTGAGAACGATGACTGGTTAAAATTTTTGGTGGTTTCTTGTTCAGTCCATAGGCCTACAGCATGTGGAAAACCAGTGAGCATGTGGCTCTATTAGTATAGGAGATAACTGAAAACATATCACACTTTTCATCATAGTGCTTTTACCAATGCATAAAATGCATGGAGAAGTCATTTCGAATGACTGGTCCTCAGTGTTGTGAGAACGATGACTGGTTAAAATTTTTGGTGGTTTCTTGTTCAGTCCATAGGCCTACAGCATGTGGCAAACCGGTGAGCATGTGGCTCTATTAGTATAGGAGATACCTGAAAACATATCACACTTTTCATCATAGTGCTTTTACCAATGCATAAAATGCATGGAGAAGTCATTTCGAATGACTGGTCCTCAGTGTTGTGAGAACGATGACTGGTTACAATTTTTGGTGGTTTCTTGTTCAGTCCATAGGCCTACAGCATGTGGCAAACCAGTGAGCATGTGGCTCTATTAGTATAGGAGATAACTGAAAACATATCACACTTTTCATCATAGTGCTTTTACCAATGCATAAAATGCATGGAGAAGTCATTTCGAATAACTGGTCCTCAGTGTTGTGAGAACGATGACTGGTTAAAATTTTTGGTGGTTTCTTGTTCAGTCCATAGGCCTACAGCATGTGGCAAACCGGTGAGCATGTGGCTCTATTAGTATAGGAGATGCCTGAAAACATATCACACTTTTCATCATAGTGCTTTTACCAATGCATAAAATGCATGGAGAAGTCATTTCGAATGACTGGTCCTCAGTGTTGTGAGAACGATGACTGGTTAAAATTTTTGGTGGTTTCTTGTTCAGTCCATAGGCCTACAGCATGTGGCAAACCGGTGAGCATGTGGCTCTATTAGTATAGGAGATACCTGAAAACATATCACACTTTTCATCATAGTGCTTTTACCAATGCATAAAATGCATGGAGAAGTCATTTCGAATGACTGGTCCTCAGTGTTGTGAGAACGATGACTGGTTAAAATTTTTGGTGGTTTCTTGTTCAGTCCATAGGCCTACAGCATGTGGCAAACCGGTGAGCATGTGGCTCTATTAGTATAGGAGATGCCTGAAAACATATCACACTTTTCATCATAGTGCTTTTACCAATGCATAAAATGCATGGAGAAGTCATTTCGAATGACTGGTCCTCAGTGTTGTGAGAACGATGACTGGTTAAAATTTTTGGTGGTTTCTTGTTCAGTCCATAGGCCTACAGCATGTGGCAAACCGGTGAGCATGTGGCTCTATTAGTATAGGAGATGCCTGAAAACATATCACACTTTTCATCATAGTGCTTTTACCAATGCATAAAATGCATGGAGAAGTCATTTCGAATGACTGGTCCTCAGTGTTGTGAGAATGATGACTGGTTAAAATTTTTGGTGGTTTCTTGTTCAGTCCATAGGCCTACAGCATGTGGCAAACCGGTGAGCATGTGGCTCTATTAGTATAGGAGATACCTGAAAACATATCACACTTTTAATCATAGTGCTTTTACCAATGCATAAAATGCATGGAGAAGTCATTTCGAATGACTGGTCCTCAGTGTTGTGAGAACGATGACTGGTTAAAATTTTTGGTGGTTTCTTGTTCAGTCCATAGGCCTACAGCATGTGGCAAACCGGTGAGCATGTGGCTCTATTAGTATAGGAGATACCTGAAAACATATCACACTTTTCATCATAGTGCTTTTACCAATGCATAAAATGCATGGAGAAGTCATTTCGAATGACTGGTCCTCAGTGTTGTGAGAACGATGACTGGTTAAAATTTTTGGTGGTTTCTTGTTCAGTCCATAGGCCTACAGCATGTGGCAAACCGGTGAGCATGTGGCTCTATTAGTATAGGAGATACCTGAAAACATATCACACTTTTCATCATAGTGCTTTTACCAATGCATAAAATGCATGGAGAAGTCATTTCGAATGACTGGTCCTCAGTGTTGTGAGAACGATGACTGGTTAAAATTTTTGGTGGTTTCTTGTTCAGTCCATAGGCCTACAGCATGTGGCAAACCGGTGAGCATGTGGCTCTATTAGTATAGGAGATACCTGAAAACATATCACACTTTTCATCATAGTGCTTTTACCAACGCATAAAATGCATGGAGAAGTCATTTCGAATGACTGGTCCTCAGTGTTGTGAGAACGATGACTGGTTAAAATTTTTGGTGGTTTCTTGTTCAGTCCATAGGCCTACAGCATGTGGCAAACCGGTGAGCATGTGGCTCTATTAGTATAGGAGATACCTGAAAACATATCACACTTTTCATCATAGTGCTTTTACCAACGCATAAAATGCATGGAGAAGTCATTTCGAATGACTGGTCCTCAGTGTTGTGAGAACGATGACTGGTTAAAATTTTTGGTGGTTTCTTGTTCAGTCCATAGGCCTACAGCATGTGGCAAACCGGTGAGCATGTGGCTCTATTAGTATAGGAGATACCTGAAAACATATCACACTTTTCATCATAGTGCTTTTACCAATGCATAAAATGCATGGAGAAGTCATTTCGAATGACTGGTCCTCAGTGTTGTGAGAACGATGACTGGTTAAAATTTTTGGTGGTTTCTTGTTCAGTCCATAGGCCTACAGCATGTGGCAAACCGGTGAGCATGTGGCTCTATTAGTATAGGAGATGCCTGAAAACATATCACACTTTTCATCATAGTGCTTTTACCAATGCATAAAATGCATGGAGAAGTCATTTCGAATGACTGGTCCTCAGTGTTGTGAGAACGATGACTGGTTAAAATTTTTGGTGGTTTCTTGTTCAGTCCATAGGCCTACAGCATGTGGCAAACCGGTGAGCATGTGGCTCTATTAGTATAGGAGATGCCTGAAAACATATCACACTTTTCATCATAGTGCTTTTACCAATGCATAAAATGCATGGAGAAGTCATTTCGAATGACTGGTCCTCAGTGTTGTGAGAATGATGACTGGTTAAAATTTTTGGTGGTTTCTTGTTCAGTCCATAGGCCTACAGCATGTGGCAAACCGGTGAGCATGTGGCTCTATTAGTATAGGAGATACCTGAAAACATATCACACTTTTAATCATAGTGCTTTTACCAATGCATAAAATGCATGGAGAAGTCATTTCGAATGACTGGTCCTCAGTGTTGTGAGAACAATGACTGGTTAAAATTTTTGGTGGTTTCTTGTTCAGTCCATAGGCCTACAGCATGTGGCAAACCGGTGAGCATGTGGCTCTATTAGTATAGGAGATACCTGAAAACATATCACACTTTTCATCATAGTGCTTTTACCAATGCATAAAATGCATGGAGAAGTCATTTCGAATGACTGGTCCTCAGTGTTGTGAGAACGATGACTGGTTAAAATTTTTGGTGGTTTCTTGTTCAGTCCATAGGCCTACAGCATGTGGCAAACCGGTGAGCATGTGGCTCTATTAGTATAGGAGATACCTGAAAACATATCACACTTTTCATCATAGTGCTTTTACCAATGCATAAAATGCATGGAGAAGTCATTTCGAATGACTGGTCCTCAGTGTTGTGAGAACGATGACTGGTTAAAATTTTTGGTGGTTTCTTGTTCAGTCCATAGGCCTACAGCATGTGGCAAACCGGTGAGCATGTGGCTCTATTAGTATAGGAGATACCTGAAAACATATCACACTTTTCATCATAGTGCTTTTACCAATGCATAAAATGCATGGAGAAGTCATTTCGAATGACTGGTCCTCAGTGTTGTGAGAACGATGACTGGTTAAAATTTTTGGTGGTTTCTTGTTCAGTCCATAGGCCTACAGCATGTGGCAAACCGGTGAGCATGTGGCTCTATTAGTATAGGAGATACCTGAAAACATATCACACTTTTCATCATAGTGCTTTTACCAACGCATAAAATGCATGGAGAAGTCATTTCGAATGACTGGTCCTCAGTGTTGTGAGAACGATGACTGGTTAAAATTTTTGGTGGTTTCTTGTTCAGTCCATAGGCCTACAGCATGTGGCAAACCGGTGAGCATGTGGCTCTATTAGTATAGGAGATACCTGAAAACATATCACACTTTTCATCATAGTGCTTTTACCAATGCATAACATGCATGGAGAAGTCATTTCGAATGACTGGTCCTCAGTGTTGTGAGAACGATGACTGGTTAAAATTTTTGGTGGTTTCTTGTTCAGTCCATAGGCCTACAGCATGTGGCAAACCGGTGAGCATGTGGCTCTATTAGTATAGGAGATACCTGAAAACATATCACACTTTTCATCATAGTGCTTTTACCAATGCATAAAATGCATGGAGAAGTCATTTCGAATGACTGGTCATCAGTGTTGTGAGAACGATGACTGGTTAAAATTTTTGGTGGTTTCTTGTTCAGTCCATAGGCCTACAGCATGTGGCAAACCGGTGAGCATGTGGCTCTATTAGTATAGGAGATACCTGAAAACATATCACACTTTTCATCATAGTGCTTTTACCAATGCATAAAATGCATGGAGAAGTCATTTCGAATGACTGGTCCTCAGTGTTGTGAGAACGATGACTGGTTAAAATTTTTGGTGGTTTCTTGTTCAGTCCATAGGCCTACAGCATGTGGCAAACCGGTGAGCATGTGGCTCTATTAGTATAGGAGATACCTGAAAACATATCACACTTTTCATCATAGTGCTTTTACCAATGCATAAAATGCATGGAGAAGTCATTTCGAATGACTGGTCCTCAGTGTTGTGAGAACGATGACTCGTTAAAATTTTTGGTGGTTTCTTGTTCAGTCCATAGGCCTACAGCATGTGGCAAACCGGTGAGCATGTGGCTCTATTAGTATAGGAGATACCTGAAAACATATCACACTTTTCATCATAGTGCTTTTACCAATGTATAAAATGCATGGAGAAGTCATTTCGAATGACTGGTCCTCAGTGTTGTGAGAACGATGACTGGTTAAAATTTTTGGTGGTTTCTTGTTCAGTCCATAGGCCTACAGCATGTGGCAAACCGGTGAGCATGTGGCTCTATTAGTATAGGAGATACCTGAAAACATATCACACTTTTCATCATAGTGCTTTTACCAATGCATAAAATGCATGGAGAAGTCATTTCGAATGACTGGTCCTCAGTGTTGTGAGAACGATGACTGGTTAAAATTTTTGGTGGTTTCTTGTTCAGTCCATAGGCCTACAGCATGTGGCAAACCAGTGAGCATGTGGCTCTATTAGTATAGGAGATAACTGAAAACATATCACACTTTTCATCATAGTGCTTTTACCAATGCATAAAATGCATGGAGAAGTCATTTCGAATGACTGGTCCTCAGTGTTGTGAGAACGATGACTGGTTAAAATTTTTGGTGGTTTCTTGTTCAGTCCATAAACCTACAGCATGTGGCAAACCGGTGAGCATGTGGCTCTATTAGTATAGGAGATACCTGAAAACATATCACACTTTTCATCATAGTGCTTTTACCAATGCATAAAATGCATGGAGAAGTCATTTCGAATGACTGGTCCTCAGTGTTGTGAGAACGATGACTGGTTAAAATTTTTGGTGGTTTCTTGTTCAGTCCATAGGCCTACAGCATGTGGCAAACCGGTGAGCATGTGGCTCTATTAGTATAGGAGATACCTGAAAACATATCACACTTTTCATCATAGTGCTTTTACCAATGCATAACATGCATGGAGAAGTCATTTCGAATGACTGGTCCTCAGTGTTGTGAGACCGATGACTGGTTAAAATTTTTGGTGGTTTCTTGTTCAGTCCATAGGCCTACAGCATGTGGCAAACCAGTGAGCATGTGGCTCTATTAGTATAGGAGATAACTGAAAACATATCACACTTTTCATCATAGTGCTTTTACCAATGCATAAAATGCATGGAGAAGTCATTTCGAATGACTGGTCCTCGGTGTTGTGAGAACGATGACTGGTTAAAATTTTTGGTGGTTTCTTGTTCAGTCCATAGGCCTACAGCATGTGGCAAACCGGTGAGCATGTGGCTCTATTAGTATAGGAGATACCTGAAAACATATCACACTTTTCATCATAGTGCTTTTACCAATGCATAAAATGCATGGAGAAGTCATTTCGAATGACTGGTCCTCAGTGTTGTGAGAACGATGACTGGTTAAAATTTTTGGTGGTTTCTTGTTCAGTCCACAGGCCTACAGCATGTGGCAAACCAGTGAGCATGTGGCTCTATTAGTATAGGAGATAACTGAAAACATATCACACTTTTCATCATAGTGCTTTTACCAATGCATAAAATGCATGGAGAAGTCATTTCGAATGACTGGTCCTCAGTGTTGTGAGAACGATGACTGGTTAAAATTTTTGGTGGTTTCTTGTTCAGTCCATAGGCCTACAGCATGTGGCAAACCGGTGAGCATGTGGCTCTATTAGTATAGGAGATACCTGAAAACATATCACACTTTTCATCATAGTGCTTTTACCAATGCATAAAATGCATGTAGAAGTCATTTCGAATGACTGGTCCTCAGTGTTGTGAGAACGATGACTGGTTAAAATTTTTGGTGGTTTCTTGTTCAGTCCATAGGCCTACAGCATGTGGCAAACCGGTGAGCATGTGGCTCTATTAGTATAGGAGATACCTGAAAACATATCACACTTTTCATCATAGTGCTTTTACCAATGCATAACATGCATGGAGAAGTCATTTCGAATGACTGGTCCTCAGTGTTGTGAGACCGATGACTGGTTAAAATTTTTGGTGGTTTCTTGTTCAGTCCATAGGCCTACAGCATGTGGCAAACCAGTGAGCATGTGGCTCTATTAGTATAGGAGATAACTGAAAACATATCACACTTTTCATCATAGTGCTTTTACCAATGCATAAAATGCATGGAGAAGTCATTTCGAATGACTGGTCCTCAGTGTTGTGAGAACGATGACTGGTTAAAATTTTTGGTGGTTTCTTGTTCAGTCCATAGGCCTACAGCATGTGGCAAACCGGTGAGCATGTGGCTCTATTAGTATAGTAGATACCTGAAAACATATCACACTTTTCATCATAGTGCTTTTACCAATGCATAAAATGCATGGAGAAGTCATTTCGAATGACTGGTCATCAGTGTTGTGAGAACGATGACTGGTTAAAATTTTTGGTGGTTTCTTGTTCAGTCCATAGGCCTACAGCATGTGGCAAACCGGTGAGCATGTGGCTCTATTAGTATAGGAGATACCTGAAAACATATCACACTTTTCATCATAGTGCTTTTACCAATGCATAAAATGCATGGAGAAGTCATTTCGAATGACTGGTCCTCAGTGTTGTGAGAACGATGACTGGTTAAAATTTTTGGTGGTTTCTTGTTCAGTCCATAGGCCTACAGCATGTGGCAAACCGGTGAGCATGTGGCTCTATTAGTATAGGAGATACCTGAAAACATATCACACTTTTCATCATAGTGCTTTTACCAATGCATAAAATGCATGGAGAAGTCATTTCGAATGACTGGTCCTCAGTGTTGTGAGAACGATGACTGGTTAAAATTTTTGGTGGTTTCTTGTTCAGTCCATAGGCCTACAGCATGTGGCAAACCGGTGAGCATGTGGCTCTATTAGTATAGGAGATACCTGAAAACATATCACACTTTTCATCATAGTGCTTTTACCAATGCATAAAATGCATGGAGAAGTCATTTCGAATGACTGGTCCTCAGTGTTGTGAGAACGATGACTGGTTAAAATTTTTGGTGGTTTCTTGTTCAGTCCATAGGCCTACAGCATGTGGCAAACCGGTGAGCATGTGGCTCTATTAGTATAGGAGATACCTGAAAACATATCACACTTTTCATCATAGTGCTTTTACCAATGCATAAAATGCATGGAGAAGTCATTTCGAATGACTGGTCCTCAGTGTTGTGAGAACGATGACTGGTTAAAATTTTTGGTGGTTTCTTGTTCAGTCCATAGGCCTACAGCATGTGGCAAACCGGTGAGCATGTGGCTCTATTAGTATAGGAGATACCTGAAAACATATCACACTTTTCATCATAGTGCTTTTACCAATGCATAAAATGCATGGAGAAGTCATTTCGAATGACTGGTCCTCAGTGTTGTGAGAACGATGACTGGTTAAAATTTTTGGTGGTTTCTTGTTCAGTCCATAGGCCTACAGCATGTGGCAAACCAGTGAGCATGTGGCTCTATTAGTATAGGAGATAACTGAAAACATATCACACTTTTCATCATAGTGCTTTTACCAATGCATAAAATGCATGGAGAAGTCATTTCGAATGACTGGTCCTCAGTGTTGTGAGAACGATGACTGGTTAAAATTTTTGGTGGTTTCTTGTTCAGTCCATAGGCCTACAGCATGTGGCAAACCGGTGAGCATGTGGCTCTATTAGTATAGGAGATACCTGAAAACATATCACACTTTTCATCATAGTGCTTTTACCAATGCATAAAATGCATGGAGAAGTCATTTCGAATGACTGGTCCTCAGTGTTGTGAGAACGATGACTGGTTAAAATTTTTGGTGGTTTCTTGTTCAGTCCATAGGCCTACAGCATGTGGCAAACCAGTGAGCATGTGGCTCTATTAGTATAGGAGATAACTGAAAACATATCACACTTTTCATCATAGTGCTTTTACCAATGCATAAAATGCATGGAGAAGTCATTTCGAATGACTGGTCCTCAGTGTTGTGAGAACGATGACTGGTTAAAATTTTTGGTGGTTTCTTGTTCAGTCCATAGGCCTACAGCATGTGGCAAACCGGTGAGCATGTGGCTCTATTAGTATAGGAGATACCTGAAAACATATCACACTTTTCATCATAGTGCTTTTACCAATGCATAAAATGCATGGAGAAGTCATTTCGAATGACTGGTCCTCAGTGTTGTGAGAACGATGACTGGTTTAAATTTTTGGTGGTTTCTTGTTCAGTCCATAGGCCTACAGCATGTGGCAAACCGGTGAGCATGTGGCTCTATTAGTATAGGAGATACCTGAAAACATATCACACTTTTCATCATAGTGCTTTTACCAATGCATAAAATGCATGGAGAAGTCATTTCGAATGACTGGTCCTCAGTGTTGTGAGACCGATGACTGGTTAAAATTTTTGGTGGTTTCTTGTTCAGTCCATAGGCCTACAGCATGTGGCAAACCAGTGAGCATGTGGCTCTATTAGTATAGGAGATAACTGAAAACATATCACACTTTTCATCATAGTGCTTTTACCAATGCATAAAATGCATGGAGAAGTCATTTCGAATGACTGGTGATCAGTGTTGTGAGAACGATGACTGGTTAAAATTTTTGGTGGTTTCTTGTTCAGTCCATAGGCCTACAGCATGTGGCAAACCGGTGAGCATGTGGCTCTATTAGTATAGGAGATACCTGAAAACATATCACACTTTTCATCATAGTGCTTTTACCAATGCATAAAATGCATGGAGAAGTCATTTCGAATGACTGGTCCTCAGTGTTGTGAGAATGATGACTGGTTAAAATTTTTGGTGGTTTCTTGTTCAGTCCATAGGCCTACAGCATGTGGCAAACCGGTGAGCATGTGGCTCTATTAGTATAGGAGATACCTGAAAACATATCACACTTTTCATCATAGTGCTTTTACCAATGCATAAAATGCATGGAGAAGTCATTTCGAATGACTGGTCCTCAGTGTTGTGAGAACGATGACTGGTTAAAATTTTTGGTGGTTTCTTGTTCAGTCCATAGGCCTACAGCATGTGGCAAACCGGTGAGCATGTGGCTCTATTAGTATAGGAGATACCTGAAAACATATCACACTTTTCATCATTGTGCTTTTACCAATGCATAAAATGCATGGAGAAGTCATTTCGAATGACTGGTCCTCAGTGTTGTGAGAACGATGACTGGTTAAAATTTTTGGTGGTTTCTTGTTCAGTCCATAGGCCTACAGCATGTGGCAAACCGGTGAGCATGTGGCTCTATTAGTATAGGAGATACCTGAAAACATATCACACTTTTCTTCATAGTGCTTTTACCAATCCATAAAATGCATGGAGAAGTCATTTCGAATGACTGGTCCTCAGTGTTGTGAGAACGATGACTGGTTAAAATTTTTGGTGGTTTCTTGTTCAGTCCATAGGACTACAGCATGTGGCAAACCGGTGAGCATGTGGCTCTATTAGTATAGGAGATACCTGAAAACATATCACACTTTTCATCATAGTGCTTTTACCAATGCATAAAATGCATGGAGAAGTCATTTCGAATGACTGGTCCTCAGTGTTGTGAGAACGATGACTGGTTAAAATTTTTGGTGGTTTCTTGTTCAGTCCATAGGCCTACAGCATGTGGCAAACCGGTGAGCATGTGGCTCTATTAGTATAGGAGATACCTGAAAACATATCACACTTTTCATCATAGTGCTTTTACCAATGCATAAAATGCATGGAGAAGTCATTTCGAATGACTGGTCCTCAGTGTTGTGAGAACGATGACTGGTTAAAATTTTTGGTGGTTTCTTGTTCAGTCCATAGGCCTACAGCATGTGGCAAACCGGTGAGCATGTGGCTCTATTAGTATAGGAGATACCTGAAAACATATCACACTTTTCATCATAGTGCTTTTACCAACGCATAAAATGCATGGAGAAGTCATTTCGAATGACTGGTCCTCAGTGTTGTGAGAACGATGACTGGTTAAAATTTTTGGTGGTTTCTTGTTCAGTCCATAGGCCTACAGCATGTGGCAAACCGGTGAGCATGTGGCTCTATTAGTATAGGAGATACCTGAAAACATATCACACTTTTCATCATAGTGCTTTTACCAATGCATAACATGCATGGAGAAGTCATTTCGAATGACTGTGTTAAGGACTGGCGGAACGCACCAAGTATAGATGGTAAGAAACTAGGTGCGTTCGCAGTCCGAGGTCCACCGTGCAGGTAAAAGACCCTGCAGCTAGCAAGACGGACAATATGGCGGTACACTAAAGGATACACGCGTGGGTTAAACCTCACCCAGCGTGAAGAAAGCGATCCTGTTAATTCACAGGACCGCAGTACCGCACTAGTGCGCGAGCAAGTGGTCAGCGGACTTAACCCCAGAAGGGATTGGAGCCCGATTAGACCCTTGCTGGCGTAACACCGCAACTGGGTGTGTAGAGAACCTAAAGAAATATAAGTGCACAAGAGTGCGAGCGATGCCGCACTAACGGACGCCACTAACCACCCAGACTCGGGTATGGAAAGCGCAAGGCAGGCGCACGGCGCCGTACTGGCAGGCACAGCTACAGGACGCTGAGATGTGTGTTTAGTGCTGTAGGCTAAGTCGGGCGCTAGGTAGCAGCCATACACCTTCCGCGAACAGACATTCACTAGGGTAGGGGTTTCCAAGGACGACTTGCACTCATAACATACACACATTAGCAATTGTTAGACAATGCTAGCGCATGGCCGTGCGGTCATGCGCAGTTTATATAGCAGCAGCACAGGAAGTGGCCACAGCACTTTTGCCCTTCTAGGACCTGCCAAGAGGACCAATGGAATGTGCTGCAGAGCCTGAGCACATGACCCTCGATCTCCAACGGGAGACCTTACGCTGGGCATGCTCAGTACATGCAGACAAGGACTTAGTCCCAGAGAAGTCCGCTCGCTGCTGACCAGCACTGACTTTAATGGCAGAGACTGGAGAAGCAGCACTAACTCTCAGAACAGAGTGAGAATGAGCAAGACGCTGGGACCGACGTCCTTGCTGAGCAGGCTCCACTGCGGCTGGACAAGAATGGGAGACCGCAGCGGAAGTGGCTCGAGATTCCCACTGTGCAGAAGCGGGAACTCGACCCCTAACATTACCCCCCCTCCTAGGGCCCCCCCCTCCTTGGGCCTCGCTACGTTCGAAGGCAGCAATGAGCTGCGGAGCCCGAATGTGCTCCACAGGCTCCCAGGTTCTATCCTCTGGACCATGACCCTTCCAATCCACCAAATAAAATTTTTTGCCACGTACCACCTTGCTTCCCACAATAGCATTCACCTCAAACTCATCCGTGGATGAACCCGATGTCCCAGCAGATAACTCAGAAAACCGAGACAAACGAACGGGCTTTAAGAGGGAAACGTGAAAGATATCGGTGATACCAAGGCGTGGAGGAATGGCCAAACGGTAAACCACAGGGTTGACCTGTTCCAGAACTTTAAACGGGCCAATGTAGCGAGGAGCAAACTTAGTGGACTCAACTCGCAGCCTGATGTTACGGGCGGAGAGCCACACTAAGTCGCCGGGAGCAAAGACCGGAGCGGGACGCCGGTGTGTATCAGCCGAAACCCTCATTCTCTCCTTGGAGGCCCGAATGGCATCCTGTGTGCGGTCCCAGATGTCCCGTGCCTCCACCGCCCAGTCTGCCACCCTAGAATCGGTGGATGACACGGGCATGGGCACAGGAACACGCGGATGCTGGCCGTAATTAAGGAGAAAAGGAGTTTGGCCAGTGGAATCGGCTACGGCGTTGTTCAAGGCAAATTCCGCCCAAGGTAGCAAAGATGCCCAGTCATCCTGCCTAGCGGAGACGAAATGTCGCAAATATGTCATCAGAGTCTGGTTGGTTCTCTCCACCAACCCATTCGTCTCGGGATGATATGCAGAGGAGAGGTTTAACTCTATGCTGAGCAAACGGCAGAGCTCTCTCCAAAACCGAGACGCGAACTGGGGACCCCGATCGCTGACAATCTTATCAGGCATACCATGCAATCGGAAAACATGCTTCATGAACAACACCGCCAAGGCCCGTGCTGAGGGTAACCGAGGAAGCGGTACCAAATGTACCATCTTAGAGAAATGGTCGGTGACAACCCAAATAATGGAGCAGCCACGCGACTTGGGTAAGCCCACCACAAAGTCCATTCCGACCATCTCCCAGGGCCTGTCTGCCACCGGTAGAGGGTAAAGCAACCCAGCAGGCCGTTGCCGAGGAGACCGATTCTGGGCGCAAGAAACGCACGCCTGAATATAGTCCTTGACATCTCGGACCATATGCGGCCACCAATATGTTCTCGCCAAAAGCTCAGAAGTCCTCTTGGTCCCAAAATGCCCACCCACTCTGGAGGAGTGAGCCCAAGAGAGAACCTCCGGTCGCAAGTTAGCTGGCACGAAAGTCTTGCCCGGGGGCACAGACTCCAGCGAAACCGGAGCTACAGTTCTCAAGCTCTCAGGCGGGACAATAAGCCGAGGCTCCTCCTCCTCCTCCTCAGATGACACTACGGAGCGGGAGAGAGCGTCGGCACGAACGTTCTTCTCCCCGGAGAGAAAATGGAGGGTAAAATGGAACCGGGAGAAAAACAGGGACCATCTGGCCTGGCGAGAATTTAGCCGCTGGGCCGTCTGTATATACACCAAGTTCTTGTGGTCAGTGAAGACTTGGAAGGGAAAGCGAGCTCCCTCCAAGAGGTGTCTCCACTCTGAAAAAGCCAACTTCATGGCTAGCAACTCCCTGTCCCCGATGGAATAATTCCTCTCCGCTGGTGTGAAAGTTTTGGAGAAGAAGAAGCAAGGATGCTTCCGACCTTGAGCATCCTTTTGGAAAAGGACTGCTCCAGCACCAACGGATGAGGCATCCACCTCCAAGATGAATGGTTTATCTACATCGGGGCGATGTAGGATGGGAGCGCTAGCGAAGTGTGACTTAATCGAGAGAAAGGCCTTGGAGACCTCCTCTGACCACAACTTGGGATTTGCTCCCTTCTTGGTGAGGGCGACCAAGGGAGCTACCAAAGTTGAGAAGTGTGGAATGAACTGGCGATAGTAATTAATGAACCCCATAAAGCGCTGCACCGCTTTAAGAGAATGGGGTTCCTGCAAGTCCATTACTGCCTGTAGCTTGGCAGGATCCATAGCCAAACCCTGGGCAGAAATGATATAACCAAGGAAAGGCAAGGACTCCTGCTCAAACACACACTTCTCCAACTTAGCGTAGAGGGAGTTTGCCCGTAAGAGGTCGAAGACTTTGCGAACATCTCTCCGATGGGAGTCTATATCTGGAGAGTAGATGAGAATGTCATCCAGATAGACTACGACCGAGGTGGTGAGCATATCCCGAAAGATGTCGTTCACAAAGTCTTGGAAAACGGCTGGGGCATTACAGAGCCCAAAGGGCATCACTAGATATTCATAGTGCCCATCCCTGGTGTTAAAAGCCGTCTTCCATTCATCCCCCTCACGGATGCGAATCAGGTTGTAAGCACCCCGCAGATCTAACTTTGTAAATACCTTTGCTCCCCGTAGCCTATCAAAGAGCTCAGATATCAGGGGTAATGGGTACTTGTTCTTAACGGTAATGGCGTTAAGACCCCTGTAGTCTATGCATGGACGTAAGTCTCCAGTCTTCTTCTGCACGAAGAAGAACCCAGCCCCTGCCGGTGACACTGACTTCCTAATGAATCCTCTTGCCAGATTCTCCTGAATATACTGGGACATTGCCTCCGTCTCCGGGAGAGATAACGGGTAGACTCGACCCCGGGGAGGCTCAGCACCAGGCAAGAGGTCAATAGGACAGTCATAGGGGCGGTGAGGCGGAAGAGTCTCCGCAGCTCTTTTGGAGAACACGTCTGCATGGGACCAATAGTGCTTGGGGAGAGAGGAAAGATCTGCGGGTACCTGTGTAGTAGCAACCTGAACGCACTCCCTCTGACATCTACCCTCACAGGATTTACTCCATCCCAAAATTCTCCCAGAGGACCACTCAATATGAGGAGAATGGTAGCGAAGCCATGGCATCCCCAACAGGACCTCATCAATTCCCTCAGGAATGACTAATAGGGAGATTATCTCCTGATGTGATGGAGACACAGATAGCGTGAAAGGAATGGTTTGGTGGGTAATCTGTGAAGGTAGTGTTGACCCATTTACCACTCGAACGGTCACTGGCTGGGCGAGCATCACCAAGGGTATTGCGTGACGCTGGGCAAAGGCGGAGGACATAAAGTTACCCTCTGCCCCAGAATCCAAGCATAGCTCGACCGTAAGAGTGGATGGGCCTATGGTAATTGTCCCCTTGAAGGACAACTTTGAGGCAAACGTCGCCGTGTCTAGTGTACCTCCTCCAACTGCCACTAGACGCTGACGTCTCCCCGACCGCTGAGGACTCTTGGAGGCAAGACGTCCTGACTGCTGGCAAACATGACGGACCTTATGTGCACGAGCGGACTGAGACTTAGATCCCGCTCGTGTCACCTCCAAGGTCTCATGTGACTCAGATGCCTGGACTGGGGATTCCAAAGGTTTGGCGAAGGTAGGAGCCAGCCGAAACCTCTGCCTACACTGGGCTCGTTCCAACCTCCGCTCGTTAAAACGGAGGTCTATACGAGTAGAAATAGATATTAACTCCTCCAGTGTGGCAGGAATCTCCCTAGTGGCCAGAGCGTCCTTAACATGGTCAGCCAGGCCCCTCCAGAATATGGGGATAAGGGCTTTATCCGACCACTCCAGCTCGGAAGCTAAAGTACGGAATCGGACGGAAAAATGGCTGACCAAGGACTCACCCTGAGTTAATGCCAGTAGTTGGAGCGCTGTATCATGGGTGAGTTGAGGTCCTAGAAAGACCTTTTTCAGCGTGCCCAGAAACAACGGAGCACTCTGCACCACATGATCATCACGCTCCCACAGCGGCGTAGCCCACTCCAACGCCCTGTCCGACAACAGCGAGACAATAAATCCCACCTTAGCCCGCTCTGTAGGAAAACGTGCAGCCAGGAGCTCGAGGTGGATAGAGCACTGACTCACGAATCCCCTACAAGTTTTGCAATCTCCAGAAAATTTTTCTGGCAACGGGAGGCGGGATAATGTCGGAACAGGGGTGGCAGTGGACAAGGTTGCTGCCGCCACGCCAGCAGCCTTTACAGCAACTGCGGTAACATCCACAGCTGAGGTTGAGTTCTCGAGAACCTTCAACCTACCCTCCAACTGCTGGATATACCGCAAAGATTGCTGAATGTCCGCCATACTAGCCAGACCTTGGCGCTAGTATTATGTTAAGGACTGGCGGAACGCACCAAGTATAGATGGTAAGAAACTAGGTGCGTTCGCAGTCCGAGGTCCACCGTGCAGGTAAAAGACCCTGCAGCTAGCAAGACGGACAATATGGCGGTACACTAAAGGATACACGCATGGGTTAAACCTCACCCAGCGTGAAGAAAGCGATCCTGTTAATTCACAGGACCGCAGTACCGCACTAGTGCGCGAGCAAGTGGTCAGCGGACTTAACCCCAGAAGGGATTGGAGCCCGATTAGACCCTTGCTGGCGTAACACCGCAACTGGGTGTGTAGAGAACCTAAAGAAATATAAGTGCACAAGAGTGCGAGCGATGCCGCACTAACGGACGCCACTAACCACCCAGACTCGGGTATGGAAAGCGCAAGGCAGGCGCACGGCGCCGTACTGGCAGGCACAGCTACAGGACGCTGAGATGTGTGTTTAGTGCTGTAGGCTAAGTCGGGCGCTAGGTAGCAGCCATACACCTTCCGCGAACAGACATTCACTAGGGTAGGGGTTTCCAAGGACGACTTGCACTCACAACATACACACATTAGCAATTGTTAGACAATACTAGCGCATGGCCGTGCGGTCATGCGCAGTTTATATAGCAGCAGCACAGGAAGTGGCCACAGCACTTTTGCCCTTCTAGGACCTGCCAAGAGGACCAATGGAATGTGCTGCAGAGCCTGAGCACATGACCCTCGATCTCCAACGGGAGACCTTACGCTGGGCATGCTCAGTACATGCAGACAAGGACTTAGTCCCAGAGAAGTCCGCTCGCTGCTGACCAGCACTGACTTTAATGGCAGAGACTGGAGAAGCAGCACTAACTCTCAGAACAGAGTGAGAATGAGCAAGACGCTGGGACCGACGTCCTTGCTGAGCAGGCTCCACTGCGGCTGGACAAGAATGGGAGACCGCAGCGGAAGTGGCTCGAGATTCCCACTGTGCAGAAGCGGGAACTCGACCCCTAACAGACTGGTCCTCAGTGTTGTGAGAACGATGACTGGTTAAAATTTTTGGTGGTTTCTTGTTCAGTCCATAGGCCTACAGCATGTGGCAAACCGGTGAGCATGTGGCTCTATTAGTATAGGAGATACCTGAAAACATATCACACTTTTCATCATAGTGCTTTTACCAATGCATAAAATGCATGGAGAAGTCATTTCGAATGACTGGTCATCAGTGTTGTGAGAACGATGACTGGTTAAAATTTTTGGTGGTTTCTTGTTCAGTCCATAGGCCTACAGCATGTGGCAAACCGGTGAGCATGTGGCTCTATTAGTATAGGAGATACCTGAAAACATATCACACTTTTCATCATAGTGCTTTTACCAATGCATAAAATGCATGGAGAAGTCATTTCGAATGACTGGTCCTCAGTGTTGTGAGAACGATAACTGGTTAAAATGTTTGGTGGTTTCTTGTTCAGTCCATAGGCCTACAGCATGTGGCAAACCGGTGAGCATGTGGCTCTATTAGTATAGGAGATACCTGAAAACATATCACACTTTTCATCATAGTGCTTTTACCAATGCATAAAATGCATGGAGAAGTCATTTCGAATGACTGGTCCTCAGTGTTGTGAGAACGATGACTGGTTAAAATTTTTGGTGGTTTCTTGTTCAGTCCATAGGCCTACAGCATGTGGCAAACCGGTGAGCATGTGGCTCTATTAGTATAGGAGATACCTGAAAACATATCACACTTTTCATCATAGTGCTTTTACCAATGCATAAAATGCATGGAGAAGTCATTTCGAATGACTGGTCATCAGTGTTGTGAGAACGATGACCGGTTAAAATTTTTGGTGGTTTCTTGTTCAGTCCATAGGCCTACAGCATGTGGCAAACTGGTGAGCATGTGGCTCTATTAGTATAGGAGATACCTGAAAACATATCACACTTTTCATCATAGTGCTTTTACCAATGCATAAAATGCATGGAGAAGTCATTTCGAATGACTGGTCCTCAGTGTTGTGAGAACGATGACTGGTTAAAATTTTTGGTGGTTTCTTGTTCAGTCCATAGGCCTACAGCATGTGGCAAACCGGTGAGCATGTGGCTCTATTAGTATAGGAGATACCTGAAAACATATCACACTTTTCATCATAGTGCTTTTACCAATGCATAAAATGCATGGAGAAGTCATTTCGAATGACTGGTCCTCAGTGTTGTGAGAACGATGACTGGTTAAAATTTTTGGTGGTTTCTTGTTCAGTCCATAGGCCTACAGCATGTGGCAAACCGGTGAGCATGTGGCTCTATTAGTATAGGAGATACCTGAAAACATATCACACTTTTCATCATAGTGCTTTTACCAATGCATAAAATGCATGGAGAAGTCATTTCGAATGACTGGTCCTCAGTGTTGTGAGAACGATGACTGGTTAAAATTTTTGGTGGTTTCTTGTTCAGTCCATAGGCCTACAGCATGTGGCAAACCTGTGAGCATGTGGCTCTATTATTATAGGAGATACCTGAAAACATATCACACTTTTCATCATAGTGCTTTTACCTATGCATAAAATGCATGGAGAAGTCATTTCAAATGACTGGTCCTCAGTGTTGTGAGAACGATGACTGGTTAAAATTTTTGGTGGTTTCTTGTTCAGTCCATAGGCCTACAGCATGTGGCAAACCGGTGAGCATGTGGCTCTATTAGTATAGGAGATACCTGAAAACATATCACACTTTTCATCATAGTGCTTTTACCAATGCATAAAATGCATGGAGAAGTCATTTCGAATGACTGGTCCTCAGTGTTGTGAGAACGATGACTGGTTAAAATTTTTGGTGGTTTCTTGTTCAGTCCATAGGCCTACAGCATGTGGCAAACCGGTGAGCATGTGGCTCTATTAGTATAGGAGATACCTGAAAACATATCACACTTTTCATCATAGTGCTTTTACCAATGCATAACATGCATGGAGAAGTCATTTCGAATGACTGGTCCTCAGTGTTGTGAGAACGATGACTGGTTAAAATTTTTGGTGGTTTCTTGTTCAGTCCATAGGCCTACAGCATGTGGCAAACCGGTGAGCATGTGGCTCTATTAGTATAGGAGATACCTGAAAACATATCACACTTTTCATCATAGTGCTTTTACCAATGCATAAAATGCATGGAGAAGTCATTTCGAATGACTGGTCATCAGTGTTGTGAGAACGATGACTGGTTAAAATTTTTGGTGGTTTCTTGTTCAGTCCATAGGCCTACAGCATGTGGCAAACCGGTGAGCATGTGGCTCTATTAGTATAGGAGATACCTGAAAACATATCACACTTTTCATCATAGTGCTTTTACCAATGCATAAAATGCATGGAGAAGTCATTTCGAATGACTGGTCCTCAGTGTTGTGAGAACGATGACTGGTTAAAATTTTTGGTGGTTTCTTGTTCAGTCCATAGGCCTACAGCATGTGGCAAACCGGTGAGCATGTGGCTCTATTAGTATAGGAGATACCTGAAAACATATCACACTTTTCATCATAGTGCTTTTACCAATGCATAAAATGCATGGAGAAGTCATTTCGAATGACTGGTTCTCAGTGTTGTGAGAACGATGACTGGTTAAAATTTTTGGTGGTTTCTTGTTCAGTCCATAGGCCTACAGCATGTGGCAAACCGGTGAGCATGTGGCTCTATTAGTATAGGAGATACCTGAAAACATATCACACTTTTCATCATAGTGCTTTTACCAACGCATAAAATGCATGGAGAAGTCATTTCGAATGACTGGTCCTCAGTGTTGTGAGAACGATGACTGGTTAAAATTTTTGGTGGTTTCTTGTTCAGTCCATAGGCCTACAGCATGTGGCAAACCGGTGAGCATGTGGCTCTATTAGTATAGGAGATACCTGAAAACATATCACACTTTTCATCATAGTGCTTTTACCAATGCATAAAATGCATGGAGAAGTCATTTCGAATGACTGGTCCTCAGTGTTGTGAGAACGATGACTGGTTAAAATTTTTGGTGGTTTCTTGTTCAGTCCATAGGCCTACAGCATGTGGCAAACCGGTGAGCATGTGGCTCTATTAGTATAGAAGATGCCTGAAAACATATCACACTTTTCATCATAGTGCTTTTACCAATGCATAAAATGCATGGAGAAGTCATTTCGAATGACTGGTCCTCAGTGTTGTGAGAACGATGACTGGTTAAAATTTTTGGTGGTTTCTTGTTCAGTCCATAGGCCTACAGCATGTGGCAAACCGGTGAGCATGTGGCTCTATTAGTATAGGAGATGCCTGAAAACATATCACACTTTTCATCATAGTGCTTTTACCAATGCATAAAATGCATGGAGAAGTCATTTCGAATGACTGGTCCTCAGTGTTGTGAGAATGATGACTGGTTAAAATTTTTGGTGGTTTCTTGTTCAGTCCATAGGCCTACAGCATGTGGCAAACCGGTGAGCATGTGGCTCTATTAGTATAGGAGATACCTGAAAACATATCACACTTTTAATCATAGTGCTTTTACCAATGCATAAAATGCATGGAGAAGTCATTTCGAATGACTGGTCCTCAGTGTTGTGAGAACGATGACTGGTTAAAATTTTTGGTGGTTTCTTGTTCAGTCCATAGGCCTACAGCATGTGGCAAACCGGTGAGCATGTGGCTCTATTAGTATAGGAGATACCTGAAAACATATCACACTTTTCATCATAGTGCTTTTACCAATGCGTAAAATGCATGGAGAAGTCATTTCGAATCACTGGTCCTCAGTGTTGTGAGAACGATGACTGGTTAATATTTTTGGTGGTTTCTTGTTCAGTCCATAGGCCTACAGCATGTGGCAAACCGGTGAGCATGTGGCTCTATTAGTATAGGAGATACCTGAAAACATATCACACTTTTCATCATAGTGCTTTTACCAATGCATAAAATGCATGGAGAAGTCATTTCGAATGACTGGTCCTCAGTGTTGTGAGAACGATGACTGGTTAAAATTTTTGGTGGTTTCTTGTTCAGTCCATAGGCCTACAGCATGTGGCAAACCGGTGAGCATGTGGCTCTATTAGTATAGGAGATACCTGAAAACATATCACACTTTTCATCATAGTGCTTTTACCAACGCATAAAATGCATGGAGAAGTCATTTCGAATGACTGGTCCTCAGTGTTGTGAGAACGATGACTGGTTAAAATTTTTGGTGGTTTCTTGTTCAGTCCATAGGCCTACAGCATGTGGCAAACCGGTGAGCATGTGGCTCTATTAGTATAGGAGATACCTGAAAACATATCACACTTTTCATCATAGTGCTTTTACCAATGCATAACATGCATGGAGAAGTCATTTCGAATGACTGGTCCTCAGTGTTGTGAGAACGATGACTGGTTAAAATTTTTGGTGGTTTCTTGTTCAGTCCATAGGACTACAGCATATGGCAAACCGGTGAGCATGTGGCTCTATTAGTATAGGAGATACCTGAAAACATATCACACTTTTCATCATAGTGCTTTTACCAATGCATAAAATGCATGGAGAAGTCATTTCGAATGACTGGTCATCAGTGTTGTGAGAACGATGACTGGTTAAAATTTTTGGTGGTTTCTTGTTCAGTCCATAGGCCTACAGCATGTGGCAAACCGGTGAGCATGTGGCTCTATTAGTATAGGAGATACCTGAAAACATATCACACTTTTCATCATAGTGCTTTTACCAATGCATAAAATGCATGGAGAAGTCATTTCGAATGACTGGTCCTCAGTGTTGTGAGAACGATGACTGGTTAAAATTTTTGGTGGTTTCTTGTTCAGTCCATAGGCCTACAGCATGTGGCAAACCGGTGAGCATGTGGCTCTATTAGTATAGGAGATACCTGAAAACATATCACACTTTTCATCATAGTGCTTTTACCAATGCATAACATGCATGGAGAAGTCATTTCGAATGACTGGTCCTCAGTGTTGTGAGAACGATGACTGGTTAAAATTTTTGGTGGTTTCTTGTTCAGTCCATAGGCCTACAGCATATGGCAAACCGGTGAGCATGTGGCTCTATTAGTATAGGAGATACCTGAAAACATATCACACTTTTCATCATAGTGCTTTTACCAATGCATAAAATGCATGGAGAAGTCATTTCGAATGACTGGTCATCAGTGTTGTGAGAACGATGACTGGTTAAAATTTTTGGTGGTTTCTTGTTCAGTCCATAGGCCTACAGCATGTGGCAAACCGGTGAGCATGTGGCTCTATTAGTATAGGAGATACCTGAAAACATATCACACTTTTCATCATAGTGCTTTTACCAATGCATAAAATGCATGGAGAAGTCATTTCGAATGACTGGTCCTCAGTGTTGTGAGAACGATGACTGGTTAAAATTTTTGGTGGTTTCTTGTTCAGTCCATAGGCCTACAGCATGTAGCAAACCGGTGAGCATGTGGCTCTATTAGTATAGGAGATACCTGAAAACATATCACACTTTTCATCATAGTGCTTTTACCAATGCATAAAATGCATGGAGAAGTCATTTCGAATGACTGGTCCTCAGTGTTGTGAGAACGATGACTGGTTAAAATTTTTGGTGGTTTCTTGTTCAGTCCATAGGCCTACAGCATGTGGCAAACCGGTGAGCATGTGGCTCTATTAGTATAGGAGATACCTGAAAACATATCACACTTTTCATCATAGTGCTTTTACCAATGCATAACATGCATGGAGAAGTCATTTCGAATGACTGGTCCTCAGTGTTGTGAGAACGATGACTGGTTAAAATTTTTGGTGGTTTCTTGTTCAGTCCATAGGCCTACAGCATATGGCAAACCGGTGAGCATGTGGCTCTATTAGTATAGGAGATACCTGAAAACATATCACACTTTTCATCATAGTGCTTTTACCAATGCATAAAATGCATGGAGAAGTCATTTCGAATGACTGGTCATCAGTGTTGTGAGAACGATGACTGGTTAAAATTTTTGGTGGTTTCTTGTTCAGTCCATAGGCCTACAGCATGTGGCAAACCGGTGAGCATGTGGCTCTATTAGTATAGGAGATACCTGAAAACATATCACACTTTTCATCATAGTGCTTTTACCAATGCATAAAATGCATGGAGAAGTCATTTCGAATGACTGGTCCTCAGTGTTGTGAGAACGATGACTGGTTAAAATTTTTGGTGGTTTCTTGTTCAGTTCATAGGCCTACAGCATGTGGCAAACCGGTGAGCATGTGGCTCTATTAGTATAGGAGATACCTGAAAACATATCACACTTTTCATCATAGTGCTTTTACCAATGCATAACATGCATGGAGAAGTCATTTCGAATGACTGGTCCTCAGTGTTGTGAGAACGATGACTGGTTAAAATTTTTGGTGGTTTCTTGTTCAGTCCATAGGCCTACAGCATATGGCAAACCGGTGAGCATGTGGCTCTATTAGTATAGGAGATACCTGAAAACATATCACACTTTTCATCATAGTGCTTTTACCAATGCATAAAATGCATGGAGAAGTCATTTCGAATGACTGGTCATCAGTGTTGTGAGAACGATGACTGGTTAAAATTTTTGGTGGTTTCTTGTTCAGTCCATAGGCCTACAGCATGTGGCAAACCGGTGAGCATGTGGCTCTATTAGTATAGGAGATACCTGAAAACATATCACACTTTTCATCATAGTGCTTTTACCAATGCATAAAATGCATGGAGAAGTCATTTCGAATGACTGGTCCTCAGTGTTGTGAGAACGATGACTGGTTAAAATTTTTGGTGGTTTCTTGTTCAGTCCATAGGCCTACAGCATGTAGCAAACCGGTGAGCATGTGGCTCTATTAGTATAGGAGATACCTGAAAACATATCACACTTTTCATCATAGTGCTTTTACCAATGCATAAAATGCATGGAGAAGTCATTTCGAATGACTGGTCCTCAGTGTTGTGAGAACGATGACTGGTTAAAATTTTTGGTGGTTTCTTGTTCAGTCCATAGGCCTACAGCATGTGGCAAACCGGTGAGCATGTGGCTCTATTAGTATAGGAGATGCCTGAAAACATATCACACTTTTCATCATAGTGCTTTTACCAATGCATAAAATGCATGGAGAAGTCATTTCGAATGACTGGTCCTCAGTGTTGTGAGAACGATGACTGGTTAAAATTTTTGGTGGTTTCTTGTTCAGTCCATAGGCCTACAGCATGTAGCAAACCGGTGAGCATGTGGCTCTATTAGTATAGGAGATACCTGAAAACATATCACACTTTTCATCATAGTGCTTTTACCAATGCATAAAATGCATGGAGAAGTCATTTCGAATGACTGGTCCTCAGTGTTGTGAGAACGATGACTGGTTAAAATTTTTGGTGGTTTCTTGTTCAGTCCATAGGCCTACAGCATGTAGCAAACCGGTGAGCATGTGGCTCTATTAGTATAGGAGATACCTGAAAACATATCACACTTTTCATCATAGTGCTTTTACCAATGCATAAAATGCATGGAGAAGTCATTTCGAATGACTGGTCCTCAGTGTTGTGAGAACGATGACTGGTTAAAATTTTTGGTGGTTTCTTGTTCAGTCCATAGGCCTACAGCATGTGGCAAACCGGTGAGCATGTGGCTCTATTAGTATAGGAGATGCCTGAAAACATATCACACTTTTCATCATAGTGCTTTTACCAATGCATAAAATGCATGGAGAAGTCATTTCGAATGACTGGTCCTCAGTGTTGTGAGAACGATGACTGGTTAAAATTTTTGGTGGTTTCTTGTTCAGTCCATAGGCCTACAGCATGTGGCAAACCGGTGAGCATGTGGCTCTATTAGTATAGGAGATGCCTGAAAACATATCACACTTTTCATCATAGTGCTTTTACCAATGCATAAAATGCATGGAGAAGTCATTTCGAATGACTGGTCCTCAGTGTTGTGAGAATGATGACTGGTTAAAATTTTTGGTGGTTTCTTGTTCAGTCCATAGGCCTCCAGCATGTGGCAAACCGGTGAGCATGTGGCTCTATTAGTATAGGAGATACCTGAAAACATATCACACTTTTAATCATAGTGCTTTTACCAATGCATAAAATGCATGGAGAAGTCATTTCGAATGACTGGTCCTCAGTGTTGTGAGAACGATGACTGGTTAAAATTTTTGGTGGTTTCTTGTTCAGTCCATAGGCCTACAGCATGTGGCAAACCGGTGAGCATGTGGCTCTATTAGTATAGGAGATACCTGAAAACATATCACACTTTTCATCATAGTGCTTTTACCAATGCATAAAATGCATGGAGAAGTCATTTCGAATCACTGGTCCTCAGTGTTGTGAGAACGATGACTGGTTAAAATTTTTGGTGGTTTCTTGTTCAGTCCATAGGCCTACAGCATGTGGCAAACCGGTGAGCATGTGGCTCTATTAGTATAGGAGATACCTGAAAACATATCACACTTTTCATCATAGTGCTTTTACCAATGCATAAAATGCATGGAGAAGTCATTTCGAATGACTGGTCCTCAGTGTTGTGAGAACGATGACTGGTTAAAATTTTTGGTGGTTTCTTGTTCAGTCCATAGGCCTACAGCATGTGGCAAACCGGTGAGCATGTGGCTCTATTAGTATAGGAGATACCTGAAAACATATCACACTTTTCATCATAGTGCTTTTACCAACGCATAAAATGCATGGAGAAGTCATTTCGAATGACTGGTCCTCAGTGTTGTGAGAACGATGACTGGTTAAAATTTTTGGTGGTTTCTTGTTCAGTCCATAGGCCTACAGCATGTGGCAAACCGGTGAGCATGTGGCTCTATTAGTATAGGAGATACCTGAAAACATATCACACTTTTCATCATAGTGCTTTTACCAATGCATAACATGCATGGAGAAGTCATTTCGAATGACTGGTCCTCAGTGTTGTGAGAACGATGACTGGTTAAAATTTTTGGTGGTTTCTTGTTCAGTCCATAGGCCTACAGCATATGGCAAACCGGTGAGCATGTGGCTCTATTAGTATAGGAGATACCTGAAAACATATCACACTTTTCATCATAGTGCTTTTACCAATGCATAAAATGCATGGAGAAGTCATTTCGAATGACTGGTCATCAGTGTTGTGAGAACGATGACTGGTTAAAATTTTTGGTGGTTTCTTGTTCAGTCCATAGGCCTACAGCATGTGGCAAACCGGTGAGCATGTGGCTCTATTAGTATAGGAGATACCTGAAAACATATCACACTTTTCATCATAGTGCTTTTACCAATGCATAAAATGCATGGAGAAGTCATTTCGAATGACTGGTCCTCAGTGTTGTGAGAACGATGACTGGTTAACATTTTTGGTGGTTTCTTGTTCAGTCCATAGGCCTACAGCATGTGGCAAACCGGTGAGCATGTGGCTCTATTAGTATAGGAGATACCTGAAAACATATCACACTTTTCATCATAGTGCTTTTACCAATGCATAACATGCATGGAGAAGTCATTTCGAATGACTGGTCCTCAGTGTTGTGAGAACGATGACTGGTTAAAATTTTTGGTGGTTTCTTGTTCAGTCCATAGGCCTACAGCATATGGCAAACCGGTGAGCATGTGGCTCTATTAGTATAGGAGATACCTGAAAACATATCACACTTTTCATCATAGTGCTTTTACCAATGCATAAAATGCATGGAGAAGTCATTTCGAATGACTGGTCATCAGTGTTGTGAGAACGATGACTGGTTAAAATTTTTGGTGGTTTCTTGTTCAGTCCATAGGCCTACAGCATGTGGCAAACCGGTGAGCATGTGGCTCTATTAGTATAGGAGATACCTGAAAACATATCACACTTTTCATCATAGTGCTTTTACCAATGCATAAAATGCATGGAGAAGTCATTTCGAATGACTGGTCCTCAGTGTTGTGAGAACGATGACTGGTTAAAATTTTTGGTGGTTTCTTGTTCAGTCCATAGGCCTACAGCATGTAGCAAACCGGTGAGCATGTGGCTCTATTAGTATAGGAGATACCTGAAAACATATCACACTTTTCATCATAGTGCTTTTACCAATGCATAAAATGCATGGAGAAGTCATTTCGAATGACTGGTCCTCAGTGTTGTGAGAACGATGACTGGTTAAAATTTTTGGTGGTTTCTTGTTCAGTCCATAGGCCTCGCTGAGGATCTGTTTATACCAAGGAAGGTGACGGGCACAAGGGGGCATTCTTTGCGTCTGGAGGAGAGAAGGTTTTTCCACCAACATAGAAGAGGATTCTTTACTGTTAGGGCAGTGAGAATCTGGAATTGCTTGCCTGAGGAGGTGGTGATGGCGAACTCAGTCGAGGGGTTCAAGAGAGGCCTGGATGTCTTCCTGGAGCAGAACAATATTGTATCATACAATTATTAGGTTCTGTAGAAGGACGTAGATCTGGGTATTTATTATGATGGAATATAGGCTGAACTGGATGGACAAATGTCTTTTTTCGGCCTTACTAACTATGTTACTATGTATGTTACTATGTTACAGCATGTGGCAAACCGGTGAGCATGTGGCTCTATTAGTATAGGAGATACCTGAAAACATATCACACTTTTCATCATAGTGCTTTTACCAATGCATAAAATGCATGGAGAAGTCATTTCGGATGACTGGTCCTCAGTGTTGTGAGAACGATGACTGGTTAAAATTTTTGGTGGTTTCTTGTTCAGTCCATAGGCCTACAGCATGTGGCAAACCTGTGAGCATGTGGCTCTATTATTATAAGAGATACCTGAAAACATATCACACTTTTCATCATAGTGCTTTTACCAATGCATAAAATGCATGGAGAAGTCATTTCAAATGACTGGTCCTCAGTGTTGTGAGAACGATGACTGGTTAAAATTTTTGGTGGTTTCTTGTTCAGTCCATAGGCCTACAGCATGTGGCAAACCGGTGAGCATGTGGCTCTATTAGTATAGGAGATACCTGAAAACATATCACACTTTTTATCATAGTGCTTTTACCAACGCATAAAATGCATGGAGAAGTCATTTCGAATGACTGGTCCTCAGTGTTGTGAGAACGATGACTGGTTAAAATTTTTGGTGGTTTCTTGTTCAGTCCATAGGCCTACAGCATGTGGCAAACCGGTGAGCATGTGGCTCTATTAGTATAGGAGATACCTGAAAACATATCACACTTTTCATCATAGTGCTTTTACCAATGCATAAAATGCATGGAGAAGTCATTTCGAATGACTGGTCCTCAGTGTTGTGAGAACGATGACTGGTTAAAATTTTTGGTGGTTTCTTGTTCAGTCCATAGGCCTACAGCATGTGGCAAACCGGTGAGCATGTGGCTCTATTAGTATAGGAGATACCTGAAAACATATCACACTTTTCATCATAGTGCTTTTACCAATGCATAAAATGCATGGAGAAGTCATTTCGAATGACTGGTCATCAGTGTTGTGAGAACGATGACTGGTTAAAATTTTTGGTGGTTTCTTGTTCAGTCCATAGGCCTACAGCATGTGGCAAACCGGTGAGCATGTGGCTCTATTAGTATAGGAGATACCTGAAAACATATCACACTTTTCATCATAGTGCTTTTACCAATGCATAAAATGCATGGAGAAGTCATTTCGAATGACTGGTCCTCAGTGTTGTGAGAACGATGACTGGTTAAAATTTTTGGCGGTTTCTTGTTCAGTCCATAGGCCTACAGCATGTGGCAAACCGGTGAGCATGTGGCTCTATTAGTATAGGAGATACCTGAAAACATATCACACTTTTCATCATAGTGCTTTTACCAATGCATAAAATGCATGGAGAAGTCATTTCGAATGACTGGTCCTCAGTGTTGTGAGAACGATGACTGGTTAAAATTTTTGGTGGTTTCTTGTTCAGTCCATAGGCCTACAGCATGTGGCAAACCGGTGAGCATGTGGCTCTATTAGTATAGGAGATACCTGAAAACATATCACACTTTTCATCATAGTGCTTTTACCAATGCATAAAATGCATGGAGAAGTCATTTCGAATGACTGGTCCTCAGTGTTGTGAGAACGATGACTGGTTAAAATTTTTGGTGGTTTCTTGTTCAGTCCATAGGCCTACAGCATGTGGCAAACCGGTGAGCATGTGGCTCTATTAGTATAGGAGATACCTGAAAACATATCACACTTTTCATCATAGTGCTTTTACCAATGCATAAAATGCATGGAGAAGTCATTCGAATGACTGGTCCTCAGTGTTGTGAGAACGATGACTGGTTAACATTTTTGGTGGTTTCTTGTTCAGTCCATAGGCCTACAGCATGTGGCAAACCGGTGAGCATGTGGCTCTATTAGTATAGGAGATACCTGAAAACATATCACACTTTTCATCATAGTGCTTTTACCAATGCATAAAATGCATGGAGAAGTCATTTCGAATGACTGGTCCTCAGTGTTGTGAGAACGATGACTGGTTAAAATTTTTGGTGGTTTTTTGTTCAGTCCATAGGCCTACAGCATGTGGCAAACCGGTGAGCATGTGGCTCTATTAGTATAGGAGATACCTGAAAACATATCACACTTTTCATCATAGTGCTTTTACCAATGCATAACATGCATGGAGAAGTCATTTCGAATGACTGGTCCTCAGTGTTGTGAGAACGATGACTGGTTAAAATTTTTGGTGGTTTCTTGTTCAGTCCATAGGCCTACAGCATGTGGCAAACCGGTGAGCATGTGGCTGTATTAGTATAGGAGATACCTGAAAACATATCACAGTTTTCATCATAGTGCTTTTACCAATGCATAAAATGCATGGAGAAGTCATTTCGAATGACTGGTCCTCAGTGTTGTGAGAACGATGACTGGTTAAAATTTTTGGTGGTTTCTTGTTCAGTCCATAGGCCTACAGCATGTGGCAAACCGGTGAGCATGTGGCTCTATTAGTATAGGAGATACCTGAAAACATATCACACTTTTCATCATAGTGCTTTTACCAATGCATAAAATGCATGGAGAAGTCATTTCGAATGACTGGTCCTCAGTGTTGTGAGAACGATGACTGGTTAAAATTTTTGGTGGTTTCTTGTTCAGTCCATAGGCCTACAGCATGTGGCAAACCGGTGAGCATGTGGCTCTATTAGTATAGGAGATACCTGAAAACATATCACACTTTTCATCATAGTGCTTTTACCAATGCATAAAATGCATGGAGAAGTCATTTCGAATGACTGGTCCTCAGTGTTGTGAGAACGATGACTGGTTAAAATTTTTGGTGGTTTCTTGTTCAGTCCATAGGCCTACAGCATGTGGCAAACCGGTGAGCATGTGGCTCTATTAGTATAGGAGATACCTGAAAACATATCACACTTTTCATCATAGTGCTTTTACCAATGCATAAAATGCATGGAGAAGTCATTTTGAATGACTGGTCCTCAGTGTTGTGAGAACGATGACTGGTTAAAATTTTTGGTGGTTTCTTGTTCAGTCCATAGGCCTACAGCATGTGGCAAACCGGTGAGCATGTGGCTCTATTAGTTTAGGAGATACCTGAAAACATATCACACTTTTCATCATAGTGCTTTTACCAATGCATAAAATGCATGGAGAAGTCATTTCGAATGACTGGTCCTCAGTGTTGTGAGAACGATGACTGGTTAAAATTTTTGGTGGTTTCTTGTTCAGTCCATAGGCCTACAGCATGTGGCAAACCGGTGAGCATGTCGCTCTATTAGTATAGGAGATGCCTGAAAACATATCACACTTTTCATCATAGTGCTTTTACCAATGCATAAAATGCATGGAGAAGTCATTTCGAATGACTGGTCCTCAGTGTTGTGAGAATGATGACTGGTTAAAATTTTTGGTGGTTTCTTGTTCAGTCCATAGGCCTACAGCATGTGGCAAACCGGTGAGCATGTGGCTCTATTAGTATAGGAGATATCTGAAAACATATCACACTTTTCATCATAGTGCTTTTACCAATGCACAAAATGCATGGAGAAGTCATTTCGAATGACTGGTCCTCAGTGTTGTGAGAACGATGACTGGTTAAAATTTTTGGTGGTTTCTTGTTCAGTCCATAGGCCTACAGCATGTGGCAAACCGGTGAACATGTGGCTCTATTAGTATAGGAGATACCTGAAAACATATCACACTTTTCATCATAGTGCTTTTACCAATGCATAAAATGCATGGAGAAGTCATTTCGAATGACTGGTCCTCAGTGTTGTGAGAACGATGACTGGTTAAAATTTTTGGTGGTTTCTTGTTCAGTCCATAGGCCTACAGCATGTGGCAAACCGGTGAGCATGTGGCTCTATTAGTATAGGAGATACCTGAAAACATATCACACTTTTCATCATAGTGCTTTTACCAATGCATAAAATGCATGGAGAAGTCATTTCGAATGACTGGTCCTCAGTGTTGTGAGAACGATGACTGGTTAAAATTTTTGGTGGTTTCTTGTTCAGTCCATAGGCCTACATCATGTGTCAAACCGGTGAGCATGTGGCTCTATTAGTATAGGAGATACCTGAAAACATATCACACTTTTCATCACAGTGCTTTTACCAATGCATAAAATGCATGGAGAAGTCATTTCGAATGACTGGTCCTCAGTGTTGTGAGAACGATGACTGGTTAAAATTTTTGGTGGTTTCTTGTTCAGTCCATAGGCCTACAGCATGTGGCAAACCAGTGAGCATGTGGCTCTATTAGTATAGGAGATACCTGAAAACATATCACACTTTTCATCATAGTGCTTTTACCAATGCACATCATGCATGGAGAAGTCATTTCGAATGACTGGTCCTCAGTGTTGTGAGAACGATGACTGGTTAAAATTTTTGGTGGTTTCTTGTTCAGTCCATAGGCCTACAGCATGTGGCAAACCGGTGAGCATGTGGCTCTATTAGTATAGGAGATACCTGAAAACATATCACACTTTTCATCATAGTGCTTTTACCAATGCATAAAATGCATGGAGAAGTCATTTCGAATAACTGGTCATCAGTGTTGTGAGAACGATGACTGGTTAAAATTTTTGGTGGTTTCTTGTTCAGTCCATAGGCCTACAGCATGTGGCAAACCGGTGAGCATGTGGCTCTATTAGTATAGGAGATACCTGAAAACATATCACACTTTTCATCATAGTGCTTTTACCAATGCATAAAATGCATGGAGAAGTCATTTCGAATGACTGGTCCTCAGTGTTGTGAGAACGATGACTGGTTAAAATTTTTGGTGGTTTCTTGTTCAGTCCATAGGCCTACAGCATGTGGCAAACCGGTGAGCATGTGGCTCTATTATTATAGGAGATACCTGAAAACAAATCACACTTTTCATCATAGTGCTTTTACCAATGCATAAAATGCATGGAGAAGTCATTTCAAATGACTGGTCCTCAGTGTTGTGAGAACGATGACTGGTTAAAATTTTTGGTGGTTTCTTGTTCAGTCCATAGGCCTACAGCATGTGGCAAACCGGTGAGCATGTGGCTCTATTAGTATAGGAGATACCTGAAAACATATCACACAAACCAGGGATTCAAGCTTCAGGAGGCTAATTTGCATATTCCAGGTGCCTTCTGGGAGAAGCGAAGTCTCCCTAAGCTAGAAGATCGTTGGGTACAGCCGGGACCAGCTGCTTCGAAAGCATCACCAAACCAGGGATTCAAGCTTCAGGAGGCTAATTTGCATATTCCAGGTGCCTTCTGGGAGAAGCGAAGTCTCCCTAAGCTAGAAGATCGTTGGGTACAGCCGGGACCAGCTGCTTCGAAAGCATCACCAAACCAGGGATTCAAGCTTCAGGAGGCTAATTTGCATATTCCAGGTGCCTTCTGGGAGAAGCGAAGTCTCCCTAAGCTAGAAGATCGTTGGGTACAGCCGGGACCAGCTGCTTCGAAAGCATCACCAAACCAGGGATTCAAGCTTCAGGAGGCTAATTTGCATATTCCAGGTGCCTTCTGGGAGAAGCGAAGTCTCCCTAAGCTAGAAGATCGTTGGGTACAGCCGGGACCAGCTGCTTCGAAAGCATCACCAAACCAGGGATTCAAGCTTCAGGAGGCTAATTTGCATATTCCAGGTGCCTTCTGGGAGAAGCGAAGTCTCCCTAAGCCAGAAGATCGAATTTTTGCCTGTAGGACATTATTGCAAGAGAGCTTGGCTGAGTAGATTACACAAGAAGGAAAACACACAGCAAGTCAGCAGGATCTAGGAGCAACATGGCAGATGTGACAACCTACATGGTGAGCTGCCGCATGTGCTACATGTTCACAGATCGACCAGAAGAAGAATCCAATTTCACCTGTCAGAAGTGTAGACTAGTGGCCCTTTTAGAAGAAAAGGTGCGGGGTCTGGAAGAAAGAATAGCAACTTTGAAACTCATCAAAGAGAATGAAGACTTTCTAGACAGAACAGAAGCATCTCTACTGGTCACAGAAGGTGCAAAAAGTGTCAGAGAACCTCCAAAAGCAGATGAGTGGAAGCATGTGACCAAAAGAAGCAAGAAGACCATGGAGAAATCACCAACCACACAACTGAAGAACCGATATCAAATCTTTGTAGAGGATGAAGATGGCACACCTAAGAATGAAGCAATACCAGCAAGCAAAAAAGAAAAGGGCACACAGCAACAAGTGACAGCAAAAAGTACAGCCAAGAAGCAACGAAGAGTGGTGGTGGTGGGAGACTCACTACTGAGAGGCACCGAAGCAGCCATCTGCAGACCGGACATAACTGCAAGAGAAGTATGCTGCCTTCCAGGTGCGATGATCAAGGATGTGACCGATAGGATACCAAAGCTCTTCAGCTCCAAGGACGTCCACCCATTTCTTCTGATACATGTTGGCACCAATGACACGGCAAGGAAGGACCTACCAACAATCTGCAAGGACTTTGAAGAGTTGGGGAAGAAAGTAAAGGAACTGGATGCACAGGTAGTTTTTTCTTCTATCCTTCCAGTAGATGGGCATGGCACCAGGAGATGGAACAGGATCCTTGATGCAAACAACTGGCTAAGACGATGGTGCAGACAACAAGGATTTGGATTCCTGGACCACGGTGTGAATTACTGGTATGATGGACTCCTCGCCAGAGACGGACTACACCTCAACAAACCTGGGAAACACACATTCGCCAGAAGACTCGCTACACTCATCAGGAGGGCGTTAAACTAGAAGAAGAGGGGACGGGAAGAAAAACATTAGACTCGTACAAAGACGACCCAGGAAAACATACTCAGAAGGGAGGTAAGAACATTTCTAAAACAATCCACAGTGAGGAGATTGGAACAAAACAAAATCCTCTAAACTGCATGCTCGCAAACGCCAGAAGCCTGACAAACAAGATGGAAGAACTAGAAGCAGAAATATCTACAGGTAACTTTGACATAGTGGGAATAACCGAGACATGGTTAGATGAAAGCTATGACTGGGCAGTTAACTTACAGGGTTACAGTCTGTTTAGAAAGGATCGTAAAAATCGGAGAGGAGGAGGGGTTTGTCTCTATGTAAAGTCTTGTCTAAAGTCCACTTTAAGGGAGGATATTAGCGAAGGGAATGAGGATGTCGAGTCCATATGGGTTGAAATTCATGGAGGGAAAAATGGTAACAAAATTCTCATTGGGGTCTGTTACAAACCCCCAAATATAACAGAAAGCATGGAAAGTCTACTTCTAAAGCAGATAGATGAAGCTGCAACCCATAATGAGGTCCTGGTTATGGGGGACTTTAACTACCCGGATATTAACTGGGAAACAGAAACCTGTGAAACCCATAAAGGCAACAGGTTTCTGCTAATAACCAAGAAAAATTATCTTTCACAATTGGTGCAGAATCCAACCAGAGGAGCAGCACTTTTAGACCTAATACTATCTAATAGACCTGACAGAATAACAAATCTGCAGGTGGTTGGGCATTTAGGAAATAGCGACCACAATATTGTGCAGTTTCACCTGTCTTTCACTAGGGGGACTTGTCAGGGAGTCACAAAAACATTGAACTTTAGGAAGGCAAAGTTTGAACAGCTTAGAGATGCCCTTAATCTGGTAGACTGGGACAATATCCTCAGAAATGAGAATACAGATAATAAATGGGAAATGTTTAAGAACATCCTAAATAGGCAGTGTAAGCGGTTTATACCTTGTGGGAATAAAAGGACTAGAAATAGGAAAAACCCAATGTGGCTAAACAAAGAAGTAAGACAGGCAATTAACAGTAAAAAGAAAGCATTTGCACTACTAAAGCAGGATGGCACCATTGAAGCTCTAAAAAACTATAGGGAGAAAAATACTTTATCTAAAAAACTAATTAAAGCTGCCAAAAAGGAAACAGAGAAGCACATTGCTAAGGAGAGTAAAACTAATCCCAAACTGTTCTTCAACTATATCAATAGTAAAAGAATAAAAACTGAAAATGTAGGCCCCTTAAAAAATAGTGAGGAAAGAATGGTTGTAGATGACGAGGAAAAAGCTAACATATTAAACACCTTCTTCTCCACGGTATTCACGGTGGAAAATGAAATGCTAGGTGAAATCCCAAGAAACAATGAAAACCCTATATTAAGGGTCACCAATCTAACCCAAGAAGAGGTGCGAAACCGGCTAAATAAGATTAAAATAGATAAATCTCCGGGTCCGGATGGCATACACCCACGAGTACTAAGAGAACTAAGTAATGTAATAGATAAACCATTATTTCTTATTTTTAGTGACTCTATAGCGACAGGGTCTGTTCCGCAGGACTGGCGCATAGCAAATGTGGTGCCAATATTCAAAAAGGGCTCTAAAAGTGAACCTGGAAATTATAGGCCAGTAAGTCTAACCTCTATTGTTGGTAAAATATTTGAAGGGTTTCTGAGGGATGTTATTCTGGATTATCTCAATGAGAATAACTGTTTAACTCCATATCAGCATGGGTTTATGAGAAATCGCTCCTGTCAAACCAATCTAATCAGTTTTTATGAAGAGGTAAGCTATAGACTGGACCACGGTGAGTCATTGGACGTGGTATATCTCGATTTTTCCAAAGCGTTTGATACCGTGCCGCACAAGAGGTTGGTACACAAAATGAGAATGCTTGGTCTGGGGGAAAATGTGTGTAAATGGGTTAGTAACTGGCTTAGTGATAGAAAGCAGAGGGTGGTTATAAATGGTATAGTCTCTAACTGGGTCGCTGTGACCAGTGGGGTACCGCAGGGGTCAGTATTGGGACCTGTTCTCTTCAACATATTCATTAATGATCTGGTAGAAGGTTTACACAGTAAAATATCGATATTTGCAGATGATACAAAACTATGTAAAGCAGTTAATACAAGAGAAGATAGTATTCTGCTACAGATGGATCTGGATAAGTTGGAAACTTGGGCTGAAAGGTGGCAGATGAGGTTTAACAATGATAAATGTAAGGTTATACACATGGGAAGAGGGAATCAATATCACCATTACACACTGAACGGGAAACCACTGGGTAAATCTGACAGGGAGAAGGACTTGGGGATCCTAGTTAATGATAAACTTACCTGGAGCAGCCAGTGCCAGGCAGCAGCTGCCAAGGCAAACAGGATCATGGGGTGCATTAAAAGAGGTCTGGATACACATGATGAGAGCATTATACTGCCTCTGTACAAATCCCTAGTTAGACCGCACATGGAGTACTGTGTCCAGTTTTGGGCACCGGTGCTCAGGAAGGATATAATGGAACTAGAGAGAGTACAAAGGAGGGCAACAAAATTAATAAAGGGGATGGGAGAACTACAATACCCAGATAGATTAGCGAAATTAGGATTATTTAGTCTAGAAAAAAGACGACTGAGGGGCGATCTAATAACCATGTATAAGTATATAAGGGGACAATACAAATATCTCGCTGAGGATCTGTTTATACCAAAGAAGGTGACGGGCACAAGGGGGCATTCTTTGCGTCTGGAGGAGAGAAGGTTTTTCCACCAACATAGAAGAGGATTCTTTACTGTTAGGGCAGTGAGAATCTGGAATTGCTTGCCTGAGGAGGTGGTGATGGCGAACTCAGTCGAGGGGTTCAAGAGAGGCCTGGATGTCTTCCTGGAGCAGAACAATATTGTATCATACAATTATTAGGTTCTGTAAAAGGACGTAGATCTGGGGATTTATTATGATGGAATATAGGCTGAACTGGATGGACAAATGTCTTTTTTCGGCCTTACTAACTATGTTACTATGTTACTATGTTACTTTTCATCATAGTGCTTTTACCAACGCATAAAATGCATGGAGAAGTCATTTCGAATGACTGGTCCTCAGTGTTGTGAGAACGATGACTGGTTAAAATTTTTGGTGGTTTCTTGTTCAGTCCATAGGCCTACAGCATGTGGCAAACCGGTGAGCATGTGGCTCTATTAGTATAGGAGATACCTGAAAACATATCACACTTTTCATCATAGTGCTTTTACCAATGCATAAAATGCATGGAGAAGTCATTCGAATGACTGGTCCTCAGTGTGGTGAGAACGATGACTGGTTAACATTTTTGGTGGTTTCTTGTTCAGTCCATAGGCCTACAGCATGTGGCAAACCGGTGAGCATGTGGCTCTATTAGTATAGGAGATACCTGAAAACATATCACACTTTTCATCATAGTGCTTTTACCAATGCATAAAATGCATGGAGAAGTCATTTCGAATGACTGGTCCTCAGTGTTGTGAGAACGATGACTGGTTAAAATTTTTGGTGGTTTCTTGTTCAGTCCATAGGCCTACAGCATGTGGCAAACCGGTGAGCATGTGGCTCTATTAGTATAGGAGATACATGAAAACATATCACACTTTTCATCATAGTGCTTTTGCCAATGCATAAAATGCATGGAGAAGTCATTTCGAATGACTGGTCCTCAGTGTTGTGAGAACGATGACTGGTTAAAATTTTTGGTGGTTTCTTGTTCAGTCCATAGGCCTACAGCATGTGGCAAACCGGTGAGCATGTGGCTCTATTAGTATAGGAGATACCTGAAAACATATCACACTTTTCATCATAGTGCTTTTACCAATGCATAACATGCATGGAGAAGTCATTTCGAATGACTGGTCCTCAGTGTTGTGAGAACGATGACTGGTTAAAATTTTTGGTGGTTTCTTGTTCAGTCCATAGGCCTACAGCATGTGGCAAACCGGTGAGCATGTGGCTCTATTAGTATAGGAGATACCTGAAAACATATCACACTTTTCATCATAGTGCTTTTACCAATGCATAAAATGCATGGAGAAGTCATTTCGAATGACTGGTCCTCAGTGTTGTGAGAACGATGACTGGTTAAAATTTTTGGTGGTTTCTTGTTCAGTCCATAGGCCTACAGCATGTGGCAAACCAGTGAGCATGTGGCTCTATTAGTATAGGAGATAACTGAAAACATATCACACTTTTCATCATAGTGCTTTTACCAATGCATAAAATGCATGGAGAAGTCATTTCGAATGACTGGTCCTCAGTGATGTGAGAACGATGACTGGTTAAAATTTTTGGTGGTTTCTTGTTCAGTCCATAGGCCTACAGCATGTGGCAAACCGGTGAGCATGTGGCTCTATTAGTATAGGAGATACCTGAAAACATATCACACTTTTCATCATAGTGCTTTTACCAATGCATAAAATGCATGGAGAAGTCATTTCGAATGACTGGTCCTCAGTGTTGTGAGAACGATGACTGGTTAAAATTTTTGGTGGTTTCTTGTTCAGTCCATAGGCCTACAGCATGTGGCAAACCGGTGAGCATGTGGCTCTATTATTATAGGAGATACCTGAAAACAAATCACACTTTTCATCATAGTGCTTTTACCAATGCATAAAATGCATGGAGAAGTCATTTCAAATGACTGGTCCTCAGTGTTGTGAGAACGATGACTGGTTAAAATTTTTGGTGGTTTCTTGTTCAGTCCATAGGCCTACAGCATGTGGCAAACCGGTGAGCATGTGGCTCTATTAGTATAGGAGATACCTGAAAACATATGACACTTTTCATCATAGTGCTTTTACCAACGCATAAAATGCATGGAGAAGTCATTTCGAATGACTGGTCCTCAGTGTTGTGAGAACGATGACTGGTTAAAATTTTTGGTGGTTTCTTGTTCAGTCCATAGGCCTACAGCATGTGGCAAACCGGTGAGCATGTGGCTCTATTAGTATAGGAGATACCTGAAAACATATCACACTTTTCATCATAGTGCTTTTACCAATGCATAAAATGCATGGAGAAGTCATTTCGAATGACTGGTCCTCAGTGTTGTGAGAACGATGACTGGTTAAAATTTTTGGTGGTTTCTTGTTCAGTCCATAGGCCTACAGCATGTGGCAAACCGGTGAGCATGTGGCTCTATGAGTATAGGAGATACCTTAAAACATATGACACTTTTCATCATAGTGCTTTTACCAACGCATAAAATGCATGGAGAAGTCATTCGAATGACTGGTCCTCAGTGTTGTGAGAACGATGACTGGTTAAAATTTTTGGTGGTTTCTTGTTCAGTCCATAGGCCTACAGCATGTGGCAAACCGGTGAGCATGTGGCTCTATTAGTATAGGAGATACCTGAAAACATATCACACTTTTCATCATAGTGCTTTTACCAATGCATAAAATGCATGGAGAAGTCATTTCGAATGACTGGTCCTCAGTGTTGTGAGAACGATGACTGGTTAAAATTTTTGGTGGTTTCTTGTTCAGTCCATAGGCCTACAGCATGTGGCAAACCGGTGAGCATGTGGCTCTATTAGTATAGGAGATACCTGAAAACATATCACACTTTTCATCATAGTGCTTTTACCAATGCATAACATGCATGGAGAAGTCATTTCGAATGACTGGTCCTCAGTGTTGTGAGAACGATGACTGGTTAAAATTTTTGGTGGTTTCTTGTTCAGTCCATAGGCCTACAGCATGTGGCAAACCGGTGAGCATGTGGCTCTATTAGTATAGGAGATACCTGAAAACATATCACACTTTTCATCATAGTGCTTTTACCAATGCATAAAATGCATGGAGAAGTCATTTCGAATGACTGGTCCTCAGTGTTGTGAGAACGATGACTGGTTAAAATTTTTGGTGGTTTCTTGTTCAGTCCATAGGCCTACAGCATGTGGCAAACCGGTGAGCATGTGGCTCTATTAGTATAGGAGATACCTGAAAACATATCACACTTTTCATCATAGTGCTTTTACCAATGCATAAAATGCATGGAGAAGTCATTTCGAATGACTGGTCCTCAGTGTTGTGAGAACGATGACTGGTTAAAATTTTTGGTGGTTTCTTGTTCAGTCCATAGGCCTACAGCATGTGGCAAACCGGTGAGCATGTGGCTCTATTAGTAGAGGAGATACCTGAAAACATATCACACTTTTCATCATAGTGCTTTTACCAATGCATAAAATGCATGGAGAAGTCATTTCGAATGACTGGTCCTCAGTGTTGTGAGAACGATGACTGGTTAAAATTTTTGGTGGTTTCTTGTTCAGTCCATAGGCCTACAGCATGTGGCAAACCGGTGAGCATGTGGCTCTATTAGTATAGGATATACCTGAAAACATATCACACTTTTCATCATAGTGCTTTTACCAATGCATAAAATGCATGGAGAAGTCATTTCGAATGACTGGTCCTCAGTGTTGTGAGAACGATGACTGGTTAAAATTTTTGGTGGTTTCTTGTTCAGTCCATAGGCCTACAGCATGTGGCAAACCGGTGAGCATGTGGCTCTATTATTATAGGAGATACCTGAAAACATATCACACTTTTCATCATAGTGCTTTTACCAACGCATAAAATGCATGGAGAAGTCATTTCGAATGACTGGTCCTCAGTGTTGTGAGAACGATGACTGGTTAAAATTTTTGGTGGTTTCTTGTTCAGTCCATAGGCCTACAGCATGTGGCAAACCGGTGAGCATGTGGCTCTATTAGTATAGGAGATACCTGAAAACATATCACACTTTTCATCATAGTGCTTTTACCAATGCATAAAATGCATGGAGAAGTCATTCGAATGACTGGTCCTCAGTGTTGTGAGAACGATGACTGGTTAACATTTTTGGTGGTTTCTTGTTCAGTCCATAGGCCTACAGCATGTGGCAAACCGGTGAGCATGTGGCTCTATTAGTATAGGAGATACCTGAAAACATATCACACTTTTCATCATAGTGCTTTTACCAATGCATAAAATGCATGGAGAAGTCATTTCGAATGACTGGTCCTCAGTGTTGTGAGAACGATGACTGGTTAAAATTTTTGGTGGTTTCTTGTTCAGTCCATAGGCCTACAGCATGTGGCAAACCGGTGAGCATGTGGCTCTATTAGTATAGGAGATACCTGAAAACATATCACACTTTTCATCATAGTGCTTTTACCAATGCATAAAATGCATGGAGAAGTCATTTCGAATGACTGGTCCTCAGTGTTGTGAGAACGATGACTGGTTAAAATTTTTGGTGGTTTCTTGTTCAGTCCATAGGCCTACAGCATGTGGCAAACCGGTGAGCATGTGGCTCTATTAGTATAGGAGATACCTGAAAACATATCACACTTTTCATCATAGTGCTTTTACCAATGCATAAAATGCATGGAGAAGTCATTTCGAATGACTGGTCCTCAGTGTTGTGAGAATGATGACTGGTTAAAATTTTTGGTGGTTTCTTGTTCAGTCCATAGGCCTACAGCATGTGGCAAACCAGTGAGCATGTGGCTCTATTAGTATAGGAGATAACTGAAAACATATCACACTTTTCATCATAGTGCTTTTACCAATGCATAAAATGCATGGAGAAGTCATTTCGAATGACTGGTCCTCAGTGTTGTGAGAACGATGACTGGTTAAAATTTTTGGTGGTTTCTTGTTCAGTCCATAGGCCTACAGCATGTGGCAAACCGGTGAGCATGTGGCTCTATTAGTATAGGAGATACCTGAAAACATATCACACTTTTCATCATAGTGCTTTTACCAATGCATAAAATGCATGGAGAAGTCATTTCGAATGACTGGTCCTCAGTGTTGTGAGAACGATGACTGGTTAAAATTTTTGGTGGTTTCTTGTTCAGTCCATAGGCCTACAGCATGTGGCAAATCGGTGAGCATGTGGCTCTATTATTATAGGAGATACCTGAAAACAAATCACACTTTTCATCATAGTGCTTTTACCAATGCATAAAATGCATGGAGAAGTCATTTCAAATGACTGGTCCTCAGTGTTGTGAGAACGATGACTGGTTAAAATTTTTGGTGGTTTCTTGTTCAGTCCATAGGCCTACAGCATGTGGCAAACCGGTGAGCATGTGGCTCTATTAGTATAGGAGATACCTGAAAACATATGACACTTTTCATCATAGTGCTTTTACCAACGCATAAAATGCATGGAGAAGTCATTTCGAATGACTGGTCCTCAGTGTTGTGAGAACGATGACTGGTTAAAATTTTTGGTGGTTTCTTGTTCAGTCCATAGGCCTACAGCATGTGGCAAACCGGTGAGCATGTGGCTCTATTAGTATAGGAGATACCTGAAAACATATCACACTTTTCATCATAGTGCTTTTACCAATGCATAAAATGCATGGAGAAGTCATTTCGAATGACTGGTCCTCAGTGTTGTGAGAACGATGACTGGTTAAAATTTTTGGTGGTTTCTTGTTCAGTCCATAGGCCTACAGCATGTGGCAAACCGGTGAGCATGTGGCTCTATTAGTATAGGAGATACCTGAAAACATATGACACTTTTCATCATAGTGCTTTTACCAACGCATAAAATGCATGGAGAAGTCATTTCGAATGACTGGTCCTCAGTGTTGTGAGAACGATGACTGGTTAAAATTTTTGGTGGTTTCTTGTTCAGTCCATAGGCCTACAGCATGTGGCAAACCGGTGAGCATGTGGCTCTATTAGTATAGGAGATACCTGAAAACATATCACACTTTTCATCATAGTGCTTTTACCAATGCATAAAATGCATGGAGAAGTCATTTCGAATGACTGGTCCTCAGTGTTGTGAGAACGATGACTGGTTAAAATTTTTGGTGGTTTCTTGTTCAGTCCATAGGCCTACAGCATGTGGCAAACCGGTGAGCATGTGGCTCTATTAGTATAGGAGATACCTGAAAACATATCACACTTTTCATCATAGTGCTTTTACCAATGCATAAAATGCATGGAGAAGTCATTTCGAATGACTGGTCCTCAGTGTTGTGAGAACGATGACTGGTTAAAATTTTTGGTGGTTTCTTGTTCAGTCCATAGGCCTACAGCATGTGGCAAACCGGTGAGCATGTGGCTCTATTAGTATAGGAGATACCTGAAAACATATCACACTTTTCATCATAGTGCTTTTACCAATGCATAAAATGCATGGAGAAGTCATTTCGAATGACTGGTCCTCAGTGTTGTGAGAACGATGACTGGTTAAAATTTTTGGTGGTTTCTTGTTCAGTCCATAGGCCTACAGCATGTGGCAAACCGGTGAGCATGTGGCTCTATTAGTATAGGATATACCTGAAAACATATCACACTTTTCATCATAGTGCTTTTACCAATGCATAAAATGCATGGAGAAGTCATTTCGAATGACTGGTCCTCAGTGTTGTGAGAACGATGACTGGTTAAAATTTTTGGTGGTTTCTTGTTCAGTCCATAGGCCTACAGCATGTGGCAAACCGGTGAGCATGTGGCTCTATTATTATAGGAGATACCTGAAAACATATCACACTTTTCATCATAGTGCTTTTACCAACGCATAAAATGCATGGAGAAGTCATTTCGAATGACTGGTCCTCAGTGTTGTGAGAACGATGACTGGTTAAAATTTTTGGTGGTTTCTTGTTCAGTCCATAGGCCTACAGCATGTGGCAAACCGGTGAGCATGTGGCTCTATTAGTATAGGAGATACCTGAAAACATATCACACTTTTCATCATAGTGCTTTTACCAATGCATAAAATGCATGGAGAAGTCATTCGAATGACTGGTCCTCAGTGTTGTGAGAACGATGACTGGTTAACATTTTTGGTGGTTTCTTGTTCAGTCCATAGGCCTACAGCATGTGGCAAACCGGTGAGCATGTGGCTCTATTAGTATAGGAGATACCTGAAAACATATCACACTTTTCATCATAGTGCTTTTACCAATGCATAAAATGCATGGAGAAGTCATTTCGAATGACTGGTCATCAGTGTTGTGAGAACGATGACTGGTTAAAATTTTTGGTGGTTTCTTGTTCAGTCCATAGGCCTACAGCATGTGGCAAACCGGTGAGCATGTGGCTCTATTAGTATAGGAGATACCTGAAAACATATCACACTTTTCATCATAGTGCTTTTACCAATGCATAAAATGCATGGAGAAGTCATTTCGAATGACTGGTCCTCAGTGTTGTGAGAACGATGACTGGTTAAAATTTTTGGTGGTTTCTTGTTCAGTCCATAGGCCTACAGCATGTGGCAAACCGGTGAGCATGTGGCTCTATTAGTATAGGAGATACCTGAAAACATATCACACTTTTCATCATAGTGCTTTTACCAATGCATAAAATGCATGGAGAAGTCATTTCGAATGACTGGTCCTCAGTGTTGTGAGAACGATGACTGGTTAAAATTTTTGGTGGTTTCTTGTTCAGTCCATAGGCCTACAGCATGTGGCAAACCGGTGAGCATGTGGCTCTATTAGTATAGGAGATACCTGAAAACATATCACACTTTTCATCATAGTGCTTTTACCAATGCATAAAATGCATGGAGAAGTCATTTCGAATGACTGGTCATCAGTGTTGTGAGAACGATGACTGGTTAAAATTTTTGGTGGTTTCTTGTTCAGTCCTTAGGCCTACAGCATGTGGCAAACCGGTGAGCATGTTGCTCTATTAGTATAGGAGATGCCTGAAAACATATCACACTTTTCATCATAGTGCTTTTACCAATGCATAAAATGCATGGAGAAGTCATTTCGAATGACTGGTCCTCAGTGTTGTGAGAATGATGACTGGTTAAAATTTTTGGTGGTTTCTTGTTCAGTCCATAGGCCTACAGCATGTGGCAAACCGGTGAGCATGTGGCTCTATTAATATAGGAGATACCTGAAAACATATCACACTTTTCATCATAGTGCTTTTACCAATGCACAAAATGCATGGAGAAGTCATTTCGAATGACTGGTCCTCAGTGTTGTGAGAACGATGACTGGTTAAAATTTTTGGTGGTTTCTTGTTCAGTCCATAGGCCTACAGCATGTGGCAAACCGGTGAGCATGTGGCTCTATTAGTATAGGAGATACCTGAAAACATATCACACTTTTCATCATAGTGCTTTTACCAATGCATAAAATGCATGGAGAAGTCATTTCGAATGACTGGTCCTCAGTGTTGTGAGAACGATGACTGGTTAAAATTTTTGGTGGTTTCTTGTTCAGTCCATAGGCCTACAGCATGTGGCAAACCGGTGAGCATGTGGCTCTATTAGTATAGGAGATACCTGAAAACATATCACACTTTTCATCATAGTGCTTTTACCAATGCATAACATGCATGGAGAAGTCATTTCGAATGACTGGTCCTCAGTGTTGTGAGAACGATGACTGGTTAAAATTTTTGGTGGTTTCTTGTTCAGTCCATAGGCCTACAGCATGTGGCAAACCGGTGAGCATGTGGCTCTATTAGTATAGGAGATACCTGAAAACATATCACACTTTTCATCATAGTGCTTTTACCAATGCATAAAATGCATGGAGAAGTCATTTCGAATGACTGGTCCTCAGTGTTGTGAGAACGATGACTGGTTAAAATTTTTGGTGGTTTCTTGTTCAGTCCATAGGCCTACAGCATGTGGCAAACCGGTGAGCATGTGGCTCTATTAGTATAGGAGATACCTGAAAACATATCACACTTTTCATCATAGTGCTTTTACCAATGCATAAAATGCATGGAGAAGTCATTTCGAATGACTGGTCCTCAGTGTTGTGAGAACGATGACTGGTTAAAATTTTTGGTGGTTTCTTGTTCAGTCCATAGGCCTACAGCATGTGGCAAACCAGTGAGCATGTGGCTCTATTAGTATAGGAGATAACTGAAAACATATCACACTTTTCATCATAGTGCTTTTACCAATGCATAAAATGCATGGAGAAGTCATTTCGAATGACTGGTCCTCAGTGTTGTGAGAACGATGACTGGTTAAAATTTTTGGTGGTTTCTTGTTCAGTCCATAGGCCTACAGCATGTGGCAAACCGGTGAGCATGTGGCTCTATTAGTATAGGAGATACCTGAAAACATATCACACTTTTCATCATAGTGCTTTTACCAATGCATAAAATGCATGGAGAAGTCATTTCGAATGACTGGTCCTCAGTGTTGTGAGAAAGATGACTGGTTAAAATTTTTGGTGGTTTCTTGTTCAGTCCATAGGCCTACAGCATGTGGCAAACCGGTGAGCATGTGGCTCTATTATTATAGGAGATACCTGAAAACAAATCACACTTCTCATCATAGTGCTTTTACCAATGCATAAAATGCATGGAGAAGTCATTTCAAATGACTGGTCCTCAGTGTTGTGAGAACGATGACTGGTTAAAATTTTTGGTGGTTTCTTGTTCAGTCCATAGGCCTACAGCATGTGGCAAACCGGTGAGCATGTGGCTCTATTAGTATAGGAGATACCTGAAAACATATGACACTTTTCATCATAGTGCTTTTACCAACGCATAAAATGCATGGAGAAGTCATTTCGAATGACTGGTCCTCAGTGTTGTGAGAACGATGACTGGTTAAAATTTTTGGTGGTTTCTTGTTCAGTCCATAGGCCTACAGCATGTGGCAAACCGGTGAGCATGTGGCTCTATTAGTATAGGAGATACCTGAAAACATATCACACTTTTCATCATAGTGCTTTTACCAATGCATAAAATGCATGGAGAAGTCATTTCGAATGACTGGTCCTCAGTGTTGTGAGAACGATGACTGGTTAAAATTTTTGGTGGTTTCTTGTTCAGTCCATAGGCCTACAGCATGTGGCAAACCGGTGAGCATGTGGCTCTATTAGTATAGGAGATACCTGAAAACATATCACACTTTTCATCATAGTGCTTTTACCAATGCATAACATGCATGGAGAAGTCATTTCGAATGACTGGTCCTCAGTGTTGTGAGAACGATGACTGGTTAAAATTTTTGGTGGTTTCTTGTTCAGTCCATAGGCCTACAGCATGTGGCAAACCGGTGAGCATGTGGCTCTATTAGTATAGGAGATACCTGAAAACATATCACACTTTTCATCATAGTTCTTTTACCAATGCATAAAATGCATGGAGAAGTCATTTCGAATGACTGGTCCTCAGTGTTGTGAGAACGATGACTGGTTAAAATTTTTGGTGGTTTCTTGTTCAGTCCATAGGCCTACAGCATGTGGCAAACTGGTGAGCATGTGGCTCTATTAGTATAGGAGATACCTGAAAACATATCACACTTTTCATCATAGTGCTTTTACCAATGCATAAAATGCATGGAGAAGTCATTTCGAATGACTGGTCCTCAGTGTTGTGAGAACGATGACTGGTTAAAATTTTTGGTGGTTTCTTGTTCAGTCCATAGGCCTACAGCATGTGGCAAACCGGTGAGCATGTGGCTCTATTAGTATAGGAGATACCTGAAAACATATCACACTTTTCATCATAGTGCTTTTACCAATGCATAAAATGCATGGAGAAGTCATTTCGAATGACTGGTCCTCAGTGTTGTGAGAACGATGACTGGTTAAAATTTTTGGTGGTTTCTTGTTCAGTCCATAGGCCTACAGCATGTGGCAAACCGGTGAGCATGTGGCTCTATTAGTATAGGAGATACCTGAAAACATATCACACTTTTCATCATAGTGCTTTTACCAATGCATAAAATGCATGGAGAAGTCTTTTCGAATGACTGGTCCTCAGTGTTGTGAAAACGATGACTGGTTAAAATTTTTGGTGGTTTCTTGTTCAGTCCATAGGCCTACAGCATGTGGCAAACCGGTGAGCATGTGGCTCTATTAGTATAGGAGATACCTGAAAACATATCACACTTTTCATCATAGTGCTTTTACCAATGCATAAAATGCATGGAGAAGTCATTTCGAATGACTGGTCCTCAGTGTTGTGAGAACGATGACTGGTTAAAATTTTTGGTGGTTTCTTGTTCAGTCCATAGGCCTACAGCATGTGGCAAACCAGTGAGCATGTGGCTCTATTAGTATAGGAGATAACTGAAAACATATCACACTTTTCATCATAGTGCTTTTACCAATGCATAAAATGCATGGAGAAGTCATTTCGAATGACTGGTCCTCAGTGTTGTGAGAACGATGACTGGTTAAAATTTTTGGTGGTTTCTTGTTCAGTCCATAGGCCTACAGCATGTGGCAAACCGGTGAGCATGTGGCTCTATTAGTATAGGAGATACCTGAAAACATATCACACTTTTCATCATAGTGCTTTTACCAATGCATAAAATGCATGGAGAAGTCATTTCGAATGACTGGTCCTCAGTGTTGTGAGAACGATGACTGGTTAAAATTTTTGGTGGTTTCTTGTTCAGTCCATAGGCCTACAGCATGTGGCAAACCGGTGAGCATGTGGCTCTATTATTATAGGAGATACCTGAAAACAAATCACACTTTTCATCATAGTGCTTTTACCAATGCATAAAATGCATGGAGAAGTCATTTCAAATGACTGGTCCTCAGTGTTGTGAGAACGATGACTGGTTAAAATTTTTGGTGGTTTCTTGTTCAGTCCATAGGCCTACAGCATGTGGCAAACCGGTGAGCATGTGGCTCTATTAGTATAGGAGATACCTGAAAACATATGACACTTTTCATCATAGTGCTTTTACCAACGCATAAAATGCATGGAGAAGTCATTTCGAATGACTGGTCCTCAGTGTTGTGAGAACGATGACTGGTTAAAATTTTTGGTGGTTTCTTGTTCAGTCCATAGGCCTACAGCATGTGGCAAACCGGTGAGCATGTGGCTCTATTAGTATAGGAGATACCTGAAAACATATCACACTTTTCATCATAGTGCTTTTACCAATGCATAAAATGCATGGAGAAGTCATTTCGAATGACTGGTCCTCAGTGTTGTGAGAACGATGACTGGTTAAAATTTTTGGTGGTTTCTTGTTCAGTCCATAGGCCTACAGCATGTGGCAAACCGGTGAGCATGTGGCTCTATTAGTATAGGAGATACCTGAAAACATATCACACTTTTCATCATAGTGCTTTTACCAATGCATAACATGCATGGAGAAGTCATTTCGAATGACTGGTCCTCAGTGTTGTGAGAACGATGACTGGTTAAAATTTTTGGTGGTTTCTTGTTCAGTCCATAGGCCTACAGCATGTGGCAAACCGGTGAGCATGTGGCTCTATTAGTATAGGAGATACCTGAAAACATATCACACTTTTCATCATAGTGCTTTTACCAATGCATAAAATGCATGGAGAAGTCATTTCGAATGACTGGTCATCAGTGTAGTGAGAACGATGACTGGTTAAAATTTTTGGTGGTTTCTTGTTCAGTCCATAGGCCTACAGCATGTGGCAAACCGGTGAGCATGTGGCTCTATTAGTATAGGAGATACCTGAAAACATATCACACTTTTCATCATAGTGCTTTTACCAATGCATAAAATGCATGGAGAAGTCATTTCGAATGACTGGTCCTCAAAGTTGTGAGAACGATGACTGGTTAAAATTTTTGGTGGTTTCTTGTTCAGTCCATAGGCCTACAGCATGTGGCAAACCGGTGAGCATGTGGCTCTATTAGTATAGGAGATGCCTGAAAACATATCACACTTTTCATCATAGTGCTTTTACCAATGCATAAAATGCATGGAGAAGTCATTTCGAATGACTGGTCCTCAGTGTTGTGAGAACGATGACTGGTTAAAATTTTTGGTGGTTTCTTGTTCAGTCCATAGGCCTACAGCATGTGGCAAACCGGTGAGCATGTGGCTCTATTAGTATAGGAGATACCTGAAAACATATCACACTTTTCATCATAGTGCTTTTACCAATGCATAACATGCATGGAGAAGTCATTTCGAATGACTGGTCCTCAGTGTTGTGAGAACGATGACTGGTAAAAATTTTTGGTGGTTTCTTGTTCAGTCCATAGGCCTACAGCATGTGGCAAACCGGTGAGCATGTGGCTCTATTAGTATAGGAGATACCTGAAAACATATCACACTTTTCATCATAGTGCTTTTACCAATGCATAAAATGCATGGAGAAGTCATTTCGAATGACTGGTCCTCAGTGTTGTGAGAACGATGACTGGTTAAAATTTTTGGTGGTTTCTTGTTCAGTCCATAGGCCTACAGCATGTGGCAAACCGGTGAGCATGTGGCTCTATTAGTATAGGAGATACCTGAAAACATATCACACTTTTCATCATAGTGCTTTTACCAATGCATAAAATGCATGGAGAAGTCATTTCGAATGACTGGTCCTCAGTGTTGTGAGAACGATGACTGGTTAAAATTTTTGGTGGTTTCTTGTTCAGTCCATTGGCCTACAGCATGTGGCAAACCGGTGAGCATGTGGCTCTATTAGTATAGGAGATACCTGAAAACATATCACACTTTTCATCATAGTGCTTTTACCAATGCATAAAATGCATGGAGAAGTCATTTCGAATGACTGGTCCTCAGTGTTGTGAGAACGATGACTGGTTAAAATTTTTGGTGGTTTCTTGTTCAGTCCATAGGCCTACAGCATGTGGCAAACCGGTGAGCATGTGGCTCTATTAGTATAGGAGATACCTGAAAACATATCACACTTTTCATCATAGTGCTTTTACCAATGCATAAAATGCATGGAGAAGTCATTTCGAATGACTGGTCCTCAGTGTTGTGAGAACGATGACTGGTTAAAATTTTTGGTGGTTTCTTGTTCAGTCCATAGGCCTACAGCATGTGGCAAACCGGTGAGCATGTGGCTCTATTAGTATAGGAGATACCTGAAAACATATCACACTTTTCATCATAGTGCTTTTACCAATGCATAAAATGCATGGAGAAGTCATTTCGAATGACTGGTCCTCAGTGTTGTGAGAACGATGACTGGTTAAAATTTTTGGTGGTTTCTTGTTCAGTCCATAGGCCTACAGCATGTGGCAAACCGGTGAGCATGTGGCTCTATTATTATAGGAGATACCTGAAAACATATCAAACTTTTCATCATAGTGCTTTTACCAATGCATAAAATGCATGGAGAAGTCATTTCGAATGACTGGTCCTCAGTGTTGTGAGAACGATGACTGGTTAAAATTTTTGGTGGTTTCTTGTTCAGTCCATAGGCCTACAGCATATGGCAAACCGGTGAGCATGTGGCTCTATTAGTATAGGAGATACCTGAAAACATATCACACTTTTCATCATAGTGCTTTTACCAATGCATAAAATGCATGGAGAAGTCATTTCGAATGACTGGTCCTCAGTGTTGTGAGAACGATGACTGGTTAAAATTTTTGGTGGTTTCTTGTTCAGTCCATAGGCCTACAGCATGTGGCAAACCGGTGAGCATGTGGCTCTATTAGTATAGGAGATACCTGAAAACATATCACACTTTTCATCATAGTGCTTTTACCAATGCATAAAATGCATGGAGAAGTCATTTCGAATGACTGGTCCTCAGTGTTGTGAGAATGATGACTGGTTAAAATTTTTGGTGGTTTCTTGTTCAGTCCATAGGCCTACAGCATGTGGCAAACCGGTGAGCATGTGGCTCTATTAGTATAGGAGATACCTGAAAACATATCACACTTTTCATCATAGTGCTTTTACCAATGCACAAAATGCATGGAGAAGTCATTTCGAATGACTGGTCCTCAGTGTTGTGAGAACGATGACTGGTTAAAATTTTTGGTGGTTTCTTGTTCAGTCCATAGGCCTACAGCATGTGGCAAACCGGTGAACATGTGGCTCTATTAGTATAGGAGATACCTGAAAACATATCACACTTTTCATCATAGTGCTTTTACCAATGCATAAAATGCATGGAGAAGTCATTTCGAATGACTGGTCCTCAGTGTTGTGAGAACGATGACTGGTTAAAATTTTTGGTGGTTTCTTGTTCAGTCCATAGGCCTACAGTATGTGGCAAACCGGTGAGCATGTGGCTCTATTAGTATAGGAGATACCTGAAAACATATCACACTTTTCATCATAGTGCTTTTACCAATGCATAAAATGCATGGAGAAGTCATTTCGAATGACTGGTCCTCAGTGTTGTGAGAACGATGACTGGTTAAAATTTTTGGTGGTTTCTTGTTCAGTCCATAGGCCTACAGCATGTGGCAAACCGGTGAGCATGCGGCTCTATTAGTATAGGAGATGCCTGAAAACATATCACACTTTTCATCATAGTGCTTTTACCAATGCATAAAATGCATGGAGAAGTCATTTCGAATGACTGGTCCTCAGTGTTGTGAGAATGATGACTGGTTAAAATTTTTGGTGGTTTCTTGTTCAGTCCATAGGCCTACAGCATGTGGCAAACCGGTGAGCATGTGGCTCTATTAGTATAGGAGATACCTGAAAACATATCACACTTTTCATCATAGTGCTTTTACCAATGCACAAAATGCATGGAGAAGTCATTTCGAATGACTGGTCCTCAGTGTTGTGAGAACGATGACTGGTTAAAATTTTTGGTGGTTTCTTGTTCAGTCCATAGGCCTACAGCATGTGGCAAACCGGTGAACATGTGGCTCTATTAGTATAGGAGATACCTGAAAACATATCACACTTTTCATCATAGTGCTTTTACCAATGCATAAAATGCATGGAGAAGTCATTTCGAATGACTGGTCCTCAGTGTTGTGAGAACGATGACTGGTTAAAATTTTTGGTGGTTTCTTGTTCAGTCCATAGGCCTACAGCATGTGGCAAACCGGTGAGCATGTGGCTCTATTAGTATAGGAGATACCTGAAAACATATCACACTTTTCATCATAGTGCTTTTACCAATGCATAAAATGCATGGAGAAGTCATTTCGAATGACTGGTCCTCAGTGTTGTGAGAACGATGACTGGTTAAAATTTTTGGTGGTTTCTTGTTCAGTCCATAGGCCTACATCATGTGTCAAACCGGTGAGCATGTGGCTCTATTAGTATAGGAGATACCTGAAAACATATCACACTTTTCATCATAGTGCTTTTACCAATGCATAAAATGCATGGAGAAGTCATTTCGAATGACTGGGCCTCAGTGTTGTGAGAACGATGACTGGTTAAAATTTTTGGTGGTTTCTTGTTCAGTCCATAGGCCTACAGCATGTGGCAAACCAGTGAGCATGTGGCTCTATTAGTATAGGAGATACCTGAAAACATATCACACTTTTCATCATAGTGCTTTTACCAATGCATAAAATGCATGGAGAAGTCATTTCGAATGACTGGTCCTCAATGTTGTGAGAACGATGACTGGTTAAAATTTTTGGTGGTTTCTTGTTCAGTCCATAGGCCTACAGCATGTGGCAAACCGGTGAGCATGTGGCTCTATTAGTATAGGAGATACCTGAAAACATATCACACTTTTCATCATAGTGCTTTTACCAATGCATAAAATGCATGGAGAAGTCATTTCGAATGACTGTTCCTCAGTGTTGTGAGAACGATGACTGGTTAAAATTTTTGGTGGTTTCTTGTTCAGTCCATAGGCCTACAGCATGTGGCAAACCGGTCAGCATGTGGCTCTATTAGTATAGGAGATACCTGAAAACATATCACACTTTTCATCATAGTGCTTTTACCAACGCATAAAATGCATGGAGAAGTCATTTCGAATGACTGGTCTTCAGTGTTGTGAGAACGATGACTGGTTAAAATTTTTGGTGGTTTCGTGTTCAGTCCATAGGCCTACAGCATGTGGCAAACCGGTGAGCATGTGGCTCTATTAGTATAGGAGATACCTGAAAACATATCACACTTTTCATCATAGTGCTTTTACCAATGCATAAAATGCATGGAGAAGTCATTCGAATGACTGGTCCTCAGTGTTGTGAGAACGATGACTGGTTAACATTTTTGGTGGTTTCTTGTTCAGTCCATAGGCCTACAGCATGTGGCAAACCGGTGAGCATGTGGCTCTATTAGTATAGGAGATACCTGAAAACATATCACACTTTTCATCATAGTGCTTTTACCAATGCATAAAATGCATGGAGAAGTCATTTCGAATGACTGGTCCTCAGTGTTGTGAGAACGATGACTGGTTAAAATTTTTGGTGGTTTCTTGTTCAGTCCATAGGCCTACAGCATGTGGCAAACCGGTGAGCATGTGGCTCTATTAGTATAGGAGATACCTGAAAACATATCACACTTTTCATCATAGTGCTTTTACCAATGCATAAAATGCATGGAGAAGTCATTTCGAATGACTGGTCCTCAGTGTTGTGAGAACGATGACTGGTTAAAATTTTTGGTGGTTTCTTGTTCAGTCCATAGGCCTACAGCATGTGGCAAACCGGTGAGCATGTGGCTCTATTAGTATAGGAGATACCTGAAAACATATCACACTTTTCATCATAGTGCTTTTACCAATGCATAAAATGCATGGAGAAGTCATTTCGAATGACTGGTCCTCAGTGTTGTGAGAACGATGACTGGTTAAAATTTTTGGTGGTTTCTTGTTCAGTCCATAGGCCTACAGCATGTGGCAAACCGGTGAGCATGTGGCTCTATTAGTATAGGAGATACCTGAAAACATATCACACTTTTCATCATAGTGCTTTTACCAATGCATAAAATGCATGGAGAAGTCATTTCGAATGACTGGTCCTCAGTGTTGTGAGAACAATGACTGGTTAAAATTTTTGGTGGTTTCTTGTTCAGTCCATAGGCCTACAGCATGTGGCAAACCGGTGAGCATGTGGCTCTATTAGTATAGGAGATACCTGAAAACATATCACACTTTTCATCATAGTGCTTTTACCAATGCATAAAATGCATGGAGAAGTCATTTCGAATGACTGGTCCTCAGTGTTGTGAGAACGATGACTGGTTAAAATTTTTGGTGGTTTCTTGTTCAGTCCATAGGCCTACATCATGTGTCAAACCGGTGAGCATGTGGCTCTATTAGTATAGGAGATACCTGAAAACATATCACACTTTTCATCATAGTGCTTTTACCAATGCATAAAATGCATGGAGAAGTCATTTCGAATGACTGGGCCTCAGTGTTGTGAGAACGATGACTGGTTAAAATTTTTGGTGGTTTCTTGTTCAGTCCATAGGCCTACAGCATGTGGCAAACCAGTGAGCATGTGGCTCTATTAGTATAGGAGATACCTGAAAACATATCACACTTTTCATCATAGTGCTTTTACCAATGCATAAAATGCATGGAGAAGTCATTTCGAATGACTGGTCCTCAGTGTTGTGAGAACGATGACTGGTTAAAATTTTTGGTGGTTTCTTGTTCAGTCCATAGGCCTACAGCATGTGGCAAACCGGTGAGCATGTGGCTCTATTAGTATAGGAGATACCTGAAAACATATCACACTTTTCATCATAGTGCTTTTACCAATGCATAAAATGCATGGAGAAGTCATTTCGAATGACTGGTCCTCAGTGTTGTGAGAACGATGACTGGTTAAAATTTTTGGTGGTTTCTTGTTCAGTCCATAGGCCTACAGCATGTGGCAAACCGGTCAGCATGTGGCTCTATTAGTATAGGAGATACCTGAAAACATATCACACTTTTCATCATAGTGCTTTTACCAACGCATAAAATGCATGGAGAAGTCATTTCGAATGACTGGTCCTCAGTGTTGTGAGAACGATGACTGGTTAAAATTTTTGGTGGTTTCGTGTTCAGTCCATAGGCCTACAGCATGTGGCAAACCGGTGAGCATGTGGCTCTATTAGTATAGGAGATACCTGAAAACATATCACACTTTTCATCATAGTGCTTTTACCAATGCATAAAATGCATGGAGAAGTCATTCGAATGACTGGTCCTCAGTGTTGTGAGAACGATGACTGGTTAAAATTTTTGGTGGTTTCTTGTTCAGTCCATAGGCCTACAGCATGTGGCAAACCGGTGAGCATGTGGCTCTATTAGTATAGGAGATACCTGAAAACATATCACACTTTTCATCATAGTGCTTTTACCAATGCATAAAATGCATGGAGAAGTCATTTCGAATGACTGGTCCTCAGTGTTGTGAGAACGATGACTGGTTAAAATTTTTGGTGGTTTCTTGTTCAGTCCATAGGCCTACAGCATGTGGCAAACCGGTGAGCATGTGGCTCTATTAGTATAGGAGATACCTGAAAACATATCACACTTTTCATCATAGTGCTTTTACCAATGCATAAAATGCATGGAGAAGTCATTTCGAATGACTGGTCCTCAGTGTTGTGAGAACGATGACTGGTTAAAATTTTTGGTGGTTTCTTGTTCAGTCCATAGGCCTACAGCATGTGGCAAACCGGTCAGCATGTGGCTCTATTAGTATAGGAGATACCTGAAAACATATCACACTTTTCATCATAGTGCTTTTACCAACGCATAAAATGCATGGAGAAGTCATTTCGAATGACTGGTCCTCAGTGTTGTGAGAACGATGACTGGTTAAAATTTTTGGTGGTTTCGTGTTCAGTCCATAGGCCTACAGCATGTGGCAAACCGGTGAGCATGTGGCTCTATTAGTATAGGAGATACCTGAAAACATATCACACTTTTCATCATAGTGCTTTTACCAATGCATAAAATGCATGGAGAAGTCATTCGAATGACTGGTCCTCAGTGTTGTGAGAACGATGACTGGTTAAAATTTTTGGTGGTTTCTTGTTCAGTCCATAGGCCTACAGCATGTGGCAAACCGGTGAGCATGTGGCTCTATTAGTATAGGAGATACCTGAAAACATATCACACTTTTCATCATAGTGCTTTTACCAATGCATAAAATGCATGGAGAAGTCATTTCGAATGACTGGTCCTCAGTGTTGTGAGAACGATGACTGGTTAAAATTTTTGGTGGTTTCTTGTTCAGTCCATAGGCCTACAGCATGTGGCAAACCGGTGAGCATGTGGCTCTATTAGTATAGGAGATACCTGAAAACATATCACACTTTTCATCATAGTGCTTTTACCAATGCATAAAATGCATGGAGAAGTCATTTCGAATGACTGGTCCTCAGTGTTGTGAGAACGATGACTGGTTAAAATTTTTGGTGGTTTCTTGTTCAGTCCATAGGCCTACAGCATGTGGCAAACCGGTGAGCATGTGGCTCTATTAGTATAGGAGATACCTGAAAACATATCACACTTTTCATCATAGTGCTTTTACCATTGCATAAAATGCATGGAGAAGTCATTTCGAATGACTGGTCCTCAGTGTTGTGAGAACGATGACTGGTTAAAATTTTTGGTGGTTTCTTGTTCAGTCCATAGGCCTACAGCACGTGGCAAACCGGTGAGCATGTGGCTCTATTAGTATAGGAGATACCTGAAAACATATCACACTTTTCATCATAGTGCTTTTACCAATGCATAAAATGCATGGAGAAGTCATTTCGAATGACTGGTCCTCAGTGTTGTGAGAACGATGACTGGTTAAAATTTTTGGTGGTTTCTTGTTCAGTCCATAGGCCTACAGCATGTGGCAAACCGGTGAGCATGTGGCTCTATTAGTATAGGAGATACCTGAAAACATATCACATTTTTCATCATAGTGCTTTTACCAATGCATAAAATGCATGGAGAAGTCATTTCGAATGACTGGTCCTCAGTGTTGTGAGAACGATGACTGGTTAAAATTTTTGGTGGTTTCTTGTTCAGTCCATAGGCCTACAGCATGTGGCAAACCGGTGAGCATGTGGCTCTATTAGTATAGGAGATACCTGAAAACATATCACACTTTTCATCATAGTGCTTTTACGAATGCATAAAATGCATGGAGAAGTCATTTCGAATGACTGGTCCTCAGTGTTGTGAGAACGATGACTGGTTAAAATTTTTGGTGGTTTCTTGTTCAGTCCATAGGCCTACAGCATGTGGCAAAACCGGTGAGCATGTGGCTCTATTAGTATAGGAGATACCTGAAAACATATCACACTTTTCATCATAGTGCTTTTACCAATGCATAAAATGCATGGAGAAGTCATTTCGAATGACTGGGCCTCAGTGTTGTGAGAACGATGACTGGTTAAAATTTTGGTGGTTTCTTGTTCAGTCCATAGGCCTACAGCATGTGGCAAACCAGTGAGCATGTGGCTCTATTAGTATAGGAGATACCTGAAAACATATCACACTTTTCATCATAGTGCTTTTACCAATGCATAAAATGCATGGAGAAGTCATTTCGAATGACTGGTCCTCAGTGTTGTGAGAACGATGACTGGTTAAAATTTTTGGTGGTTTCTTGTTCAGTCCATAGGCCTACAGCATGTGGCAAACCGGTGAGCATGTGGCTCTATTAGTATAGGAGATACCTGAAAACATATCACACTTTTCATCATAGTGCTTTTACCAATGCATAAAATGCATGGAGAAGTCATTTCGAATGACTGGTCCTCAGTGTTGTGAGAACGATGACTGGTTAAAATTTTTGGTGGTTTCTTGTTCAGTCCATAGGCCTACAGCATGTTGCAAACCGGTCAGCATGTGGCTCTATTAGTATAGGAGATACCTGAAAACATATCACACTTTTCATCATAGTGCTTTTACCAACGCATAAAATGCATGGAGAAGTCATTTCGAATGACTGGTCCTCAGTGTTGTGAGAACGATGACTGGTTAAAATTTTTGGTGGTTTCGTGTTCAGTCCATAGGCCTACAGCATGTGGCAAACCGGTGAGCATGTGGCTCTATTAGTATAGGAGATACCTGAAAACATATCACACTTTTCATCATAGTGCTTTTACCAATGCATAAAATGCATGGAGAAGTCATTCGAATGACTGGTCCTCAGTGTTGTGAGAACGATGACTGGTTAAAATTTTTGGTGGTTTCTTGTTCAGTCCATAGGCCTACAGCATGTGGCAAACCGGTGAGCATGTGGCTCTATTAGTATAGGAGATACCTGAAAACATATCACACTTTTCATCATAGTGCTTTTACCAATGCATAAAATGCATGGAGAAGTCATTTCGAATGACTGGTCCTCAGTGTTGTGAGAACGATGACTGGTTAAAATTTTTGGTGGTTTCTTGTTCAGTCCATAGGCCTACAGCATGTGGCAAACCGGTGAGCATGTGGCTCTATTAGTATAGGAGATACCTGAAAACATATCACACTTTTCATCATAGTGCTTTTACCAATGCATAAAATGCATGGAGAAGTCATTTCGAATGACTGGTCCTCAGTGTTGTGAGAACGATGACTGGTTAAAATTTTTGGTGGTTTCTTGTTCAGTCCATAGGCCTACAGCATGTGGCAAACCGGTGAGCATGTGGCTCTATTAGTATAGGAGATACCTGAAAACATATCACACTTTTCATCATAGTGCTTTTACCATTGCATAAAATGCATGGAGAAGTCATTTCGAATGACTGGTCCTCAGTGTTGTGAGAACGATGACTGGTTAAAATTTTTGGTGGTTTCTTGTTCAGTCCATAGGCCTACAGCACGTGGCAAACCGGTGAGCATGTGGCTCTATTAGTATAGGAGATACCTGAAAACATATCACACTTTTCATCATAGTGCTTTTACCAATGCATAAAATGCATGGAGAAGTCATTTCGAATGACTGGTCCTCAGTGTTGTGAGAACGATGACTGGTTAAAATTTTTGGTGGTTTCTTGTTCAGTCCATAGGCCTACAGCATGTGGCAAACCGGTGAGCATGTGGCTCTATTAGTATAGGAGATACCTGAAAACATATCACATTTTTCATCATAGTGCTTTTACCAATGCATAAAATGCATGGAGAAGTCATTTCGAATGACTGGTCCTCAGTGTTGTGAGAACGATGACTGGTTAAAATTTTTGGTGGTTTCTTGTTCAGTCCATAGGCCTACAGCATGTGGCAAACCGGTGAGCATGTGGCTCTATTAGTATAGGAGATACCTGAAAACATATCACACTTTTCATCATAGTGCTTTTACGAATGCATAAAATGCATGGAGAAGTCATTTCGAATGACTGGTCCTCAGTGTTGTGAGAACGATGACTGGTTAAAATTTTTGGTGGTTTCTTGTTCAGTCCATAGGCCTACAGCATGTGGCAAACCGGTGAGCATGTGGCTCTATTAGTATAGGAGATACCTGAAAACATATCACACTTTTCATCATAGTGCTTTTACCAATGCATAAAATGCATGGAGAAGTCATTTCGAATGACTGGTCCTCAGTGTTGTGAGAACGATGACTGGTTAAAATTTTTGGTGGTTTCTTGTTCAGTCCATAGGCCTACAGCATGTGGCAAACCGGTGAGCATGTGGCTCTATTAGTATAGGAGATACCTGAAAACATATCACACTTTTCATCATAGTGCTTTTACCAATGCATAAAATGCATGGAGAAGTCATTTCGAATGACTGGTCCTCAGTGTTGTGAGAACGATGACTGGTTAAAATTTTTGGTGGTTTCTTGTTCAGTCCATAGGCCTACAGCATGTGGCAAACCGGTGAGCATGTGGCTCTATTAGTATAGGAGATGCCTGAAAACATATCACACTTTTCATCATAGTGCTTTTACCAATGCATAAAATGCATGGAGAAGTCATTTCGAATGACTGGCCCTCAGTGTTGTGAGAACGATGACTGGTTACAATTTTTGGTGGTTTCTTGTTCAGTCCATAGGCCTACAGCATGTGGCAAACCGGTGAGCATGTGGCTCTATTAGTATAGGAGATACCTGAAAACATATCACACTTTTCATCATAGTGCTTTTACCAATGCATAAAATGCATGGAGAAGTCATTTCGAATGACTGGTCCTCAGTGTTGTGAGAACGATGACTGGTTAAAATTTTTGGTGGTTTCTTGTTCAGTCCATAGGCCTACAGCATGTGGCAAACCGGTGAGCATGTGGCTCTATTAGTATAGGAGATACCTGAAAACATATCACACTTTTCATCATAGTGCTTTTACCAATGCATAAAATGCATGGAGAAGTCATTTCGAATGACTGGTCCTCAGTGTTGTGAGAACGATGACTGGTTAAAATTTTTGGTGGTTTCTTGTTCAGTCCATAGGCCTACAGCATGTGGCAAACCGGTGAGCATGTGGCTCTATTAGTATAGGAGATACCTGAAAACATATCACACTTTTCATCATAGTGCTTTTACCAATGCATAAAATCCATGGAGAAGTCATTTCGAATGACTGGTCCTCAGTGTTGTGAGAACGATGACTGGTTAAAATTTTTGGTGGTTTCTTGTTCAGTCCATAGGCCTACAGCATGTGGCAAACCGGTGAGCATGTGGCTCTATTAGTATAGGAGATACCTGAAAACATATCACACTTTTCATCATAGTGCTTTTACCAATGCATAAAATGCATGGAGAAGTCATTTCGAATGACTGGTCCTCAGTGTTGTGAGAACGATGACTGGTTAAAATTTTTGGTGGTTTCTTGTTCAGTCCATAGGCCTACAGCATGTGGCAAACCGGTGAGCATGTGGCTCTATTAGTATAGGAGATACCTGAAAACATATCACACTTTTCATCATAGTGCTTTTACCAATGCATAAAATCCATGGAGAAGTCATTTCGAATGACTGGTCCTCAGTGTTGTGAGAACGATGACTGGTTAAAATTTTTGGTGGTTTCTTGTTCAGTCCATAGGCCTACAGCATGTGGCAAACCGGTGAGCATGTGGCTCTATTAGTATAGGAGATACCTGAAAACATATCACACTTTTCATCATAGTGCTTTTACCAATGCATAAAATGCATGGAGAAGTCATTTCGAATGACTGGTCCTCAGTGTTGTGAGAACGATGACTGGTTAAAATTTTTGGTGGTTTCTTGTTCAGTCCATAGGCCTACAGCATGTGGCAAACCGGTGAGCATGTGGCTCTATTAGTATAGGAGATACCTGAAAACATATCACACTTTTCATCATAGTGCTTTTACCAATGCATAAAATGCATGGAGAAGTCATTTCGAATGACTGGTCCTCAGTGTTGTGAGAACGATGAATGGTTAAAATTTTTGGTGGTTTCTTGTTCAGTCCATAGGCCTACAGCATGTGGCAAACCGGTGAGCATGTGGCTCTATTAGTATAGGAGATACCTGAAAACATATCACACTTTTCATCATAGTGCTTTTACCAATGCATAAAATGCATGGAGAAGTCATTTCGAATGACTGGTCCTCAGTGTTGTGAGAACGATGACTGGTTAAAATTTTTGGTGGTTTCTTGTTCAGTCCATAGGCCTACAGCATGTGGCAAACCGGTGAGCATGTGGCTCTATTAGTATAGGAGATACCTGAAAACATATCACACTTTTCATCATAGTGCTTTTACCAATGCATAAAATGCATGGAGAAGTCATTTCGAATGACTGGTCCTCAGTGTTGTGAGAACGATGACTGGTTAAAATTTTTGGTGGTTTCTTGTTCAGTCCATAGGCCTACATCATGTGGCAAACCGGTGAGCATGTGGCTCTATTAGTATAGGAGATACCTGAAAACATATCACACTTTTCATCATAGTGCTTTTACCAATGCATAAAATGCATGGAGAAGTCATTTCGAATGACTGGTCCTCAGTGTTGTGAGAACAATGACTGGTTAAAATTTTTGGTGGTTTCTTGTTCAGTCCATAGGCCTACAGCATGTGGCAAACAGGTGAGCATGTGGCTCTATTAGTATAGGAGATACCTGAAAACATATCACACTTTTCATCATAGTGCTTTTACCAATGCATAAAATGCATGGAGAAGTCATTTCGAATGACTGGTCCTCAGTGTTGTGAGAACGATGACTGGTTAAAATTTTTGGTGGTTTCTAGTTCAGTCCATAGGCCTACAGCATGTGGCAAACCGGTGAGCATGTGGCTCTATTAGTATAGGAGATACCTGAAAACATATCACACTTTTCATCATAGTGCTTTTACCAATGCATAAAACGCATGGAGAAGTCATTTCGAATGACTGGTCCTCAGTGTTGTGAGAACGATGACTGGTTAAAATTTTTGGTGGTTTCTTGTTCAGTCCATAGGCCTACAGCATGTGGCAAACCGGTGAGCATGTGGCTCTATTAGTATAGGAGATACCTGAAAACATATCACACTTTTCATCATAGTGCTTTTACCAATGCATAAAATGCATGGAGAAGTCATTTCGAATGACTGGTCCTCAGTGTTGTGAGAACGATGACTGGTTAAAATTTTTGGTGGTTTCTTGTTCAGTCCATAGGCCTACAGCATGTGGCAAACCGGTGAGCATGTGGCTCTATTAGTATAGGAGATACCTGAAAACATATCACACTTTTCATCATAGTGCTTTTACCAATGCATAAAATGCATGGAGAAGTCATTTCGAATGACTGGTCCTCAGTGTTGTGAGAACGATGACTGGTTAAAATTTTTGGTGGTTTCTTGTTCAGTCCATAGGCCTACAGCATGTGGAAAAACCGGTGAGCATGTGGCTCTATTAGTATACGAGATACCTGAAAACATATCATACTTTTCATCATAGTGCTTTTACCAATGCATAAAATGCATGGAGAAGTCATTTCGAATGACTGGTCCTCAGTGTTGTGAGAACGATGACTGGTTAAAATTTTTGGTGGTTTCTTGTTCAGTCCATAGGCCTACAGCATGTGGCAAACCGGTGAGCATGTGGCTCTATTAGTATAGAAGATACCTGAAAACATATCACACTTTTCATCATAGTGCTTTTACCAATGCATAAAATGCATGGAGAAGTCATTTCGAATGACTGGTCCTCAGTGTTGTGAGAACGATGACTGGTTAAAATTTTTGGTGGTTTCTAGTTCAGTCCATAGGCCTACAGCATGTGGCAAACCGGTGAGCATGTGGCTCTATTAGTATAGGAGATACCTGAAAACATATCACACTTTTCATCATAGTGCTTTTACCAATGCATAAAATGCATGGAGAAGTCATTTCGAATGACTGGTCCTCAGTGTTGTGAGAACGATGACTGGTTAAAATTTTTGGTGGTTTCTTGTTCAGTCCATAGGCCTACAGCATGTGGCAAACCGGTAAGCATGTGGCTCTATTAGTATAGGAGATACCTGAAAACATATCACACTTTTCATCATAGTGCTTTTACCAATGCATAAAATGCATGGAGAAGTCATTTCGAATGACTGGTCCTCAGTGTTGTGAGAACGATGACTGGTTAAAATTTTTGGTGGTTTCTTGTTCAGTCCATAGGCCTAGAGCATGTGGCAAACCGGTGAGCATGTGGCTCTATTAGTATAGGAGATACCTGAAAACATATCACACTTTTCATCATAGTGCTTTTACCAATGCATAAAATGCATGGAGAAGTCATTTCGAATGACTGGTCCTCAGTGTTGTGAGAACGATGAATGGTTAAAATTTTTGGTGGTTTCTTGTTCAGTCCATAGGCCTACAGCATGTGGCAAACCGGTGAGCATGTGGCTCTATTAGTATAGGAGATACCTGAAAACATATCACACTTTTCATCATAGTGCTTTTACCAATGCATAAAATGCATGGAGAAGTCATTTCGAATGACTGGTCCTCAGTGTTGTGAGAACGATGACTGCTTAAAATTTTTGGTGGTTTCTTGTTCAGTCCATAGGCCTACAGCATGTGGCAAACCGGTGAGCATGTGGCTCTATTAGTATAGGAGATACCTGAAAACATATCACACTTTTCATCATAGTGCTTTTACCAATGCATAAAATGCATGGAGAAGTCATTTCGAATGACTGGTCCTCAGTGTTGTGAGAACGATGACTGGTTAAAATTTTTGGTGGTTTCTTGTTCAGTCCATAGGCCTACAGCATGTGGCAAACCGGTGAGCATGTGGCTCTATTAGTATAGGAGATACCTGAAAACATATCACACTTTTCATCATAGTGCTTTTACCAAAGCATAAAATGCATGGAGAAGTCATTTCGAATGACTGGTCCTCAGTGTTGTGAGAACGATGACTGGTTAAAATTTTTGGTGGTTTCTTGTTCAGTCCATAGGCCTACAGCATGTGGCAAACCGGTGAGCATGTGGCTCTATTAGTATAGAAGATACCTGAAAACATATCACACTTTTCATCATAGTGCTTTTACCAATGCATAAAATGCATGGAGAAGTCATTTCGAATGACTGGTCCTCAGTGTTGTGAGAACGATGACTGGTTAAAATTTTTGGTGGTTTCTTGTTCAGTCCATAGGCCTACAGCATGTGGCAAACCGGTGAGCATGTGGCTCTATTAGTATAGGAGATACCTGAAAACATATCACACTTTTCATCATAGTGCTTTTACCAATGCATAAAATGCATGGAGAAGTCATTTCGAATGACTGGTCCTCAGTGTTGTGAGAACGATGACTGGTTAAAATTTTTGGTGGTTTCTTGTTCAGTCCATAGGCCTACAGCATGTGGCAAACCGGTGAGCATGTGGCTCTATTAGTATAGGAGATACCTGAAAACATATCACACTTTTCATCATAGTGCTTTTACCAATGCATAAAATGCATGGAGAAGTCATTTCGAATGACTGGTCCTCAGTGTTGTGAGAACGATGAATGGTTAAAATTTTTGGTGGTTTCTTGTTCAGTCCATAGGCCTACAGCATGTGGCAAACCGGTGAGCATGTGGCTCTATTAGTATAGGAGATACCTGAAAACATATCACACTTTTCATCATAGTGCTTTTACCAATGCATAAAATGCATGGAGAAGTCATTTCGAATGACTGGTCCTCAGTGTTGTGAGAACGATGACTGGTTAAAATTTTTGGTGGTTTCTTGTTCAGTCCATAGGCCTACAGCATGTGGCAAACCGGTGAGCATGTGGCTCTATTAGTATAGGAGATACCTGAAAACATATCACACTTTTCATCATAGTGCTTTTACCAATGCATAAAATGCATGGAGAAGTCATTTCGAATGACTGGTCCTCAGTGTTGTGAGAACGATGAATGGTTAAAATTTTTGGTGGTTTCTTGTTCAGTCCATAGGCCTACAGCATGTGGCAAACCGGTGAGCATGTGGCTCTATTAGTATAGGAGATACCTGAAAACATATCACACTTTTCATCATAGTGCTTTTACCAATGCATAAAATGCATGGAGAAGTCATTTCGAATGACTGGTCCTCAGTGTTGTGAGAATGATGACTGGTTAAAATTTTTGGTGGTTTCTTGTTCAGTTCATAGGCCTACAGCATGTGGCAAACCGGTGAGCATGTGGCTCTATTAGTATAGGAGATACCTGAAAACATATCACACTTTTCATCATAGTGCTTTTACCAATGCATAAAATGCATGGAGAAGTCATTTTGAATGACTGGTCCTCAGTGTTGTGAGAACGATGACTGGTTAAAATTTTTGGTGGTTTCTTGTTCAGTCCATAGGCCTACAGCATGTGGCAAACCGGTGAGCATGTGGCTCTATTAGTATAGGAGATACCTGAAAACATATCACACTTTTCATCATAGTGCTTTTACCAATGCATAAAATGCATGGAGAAGTCATTTCGAATGACTGGTCCTCAGTGTTGTGAGAACAATGACTGGTTAAAATTTTTGGTGGTTTCTTGTTCAGTCCATAGGCCTACAGCATGTGGCAAACCGGTGAGCATGTGGCTCTATTAGTATAGGAGATACCTGAAAACATATCACACTTTTCATCATAGTGCTTTTACCAATGCATAAAATGCATGGAGAAGTCATTTCGAATGACTGGTCCTCAGTGTTGTGAGAACGATGACTGGTTAAAATTTTTGGTGGTTTCTTGTTCAGTCCATAGGCCTACAGCATGTGGCAAACCGGTGAGCATGTGGCTCTATTAGTATAGGAGATACCTGAAAACATATCACACTTTTCATCATAGTGCTTTTACCAATGCATAAAATGCATGGAGAAGTCATTTCGAATGACTGGTCCTCAGTGTTGTGAGAACGATGAATGGTTAAAATTTTTGGTGGTTTCTTGTTCAGTCCATAGGCCTACAGCATGTGGCAAACCGGTGAGCATGTGGCTCTATTAGTATAGGAGATACCTGAAAACATATCACACTTTTCATCATAGTGCTTTTACCAATGCATAAAATGCATGGAGAAGTCATTTCGAATGACTGGTCCTCAGTGTTGTGAGAATGATGACTGGTTAAAATTTTTGGTGGTTTCTTGTTCAGTCCATAGGCCTACAGCATGTGGCAAACCGGTGAGCATGTGGCTCTATTAGTATAGGAGATACCTGAAAACATATCACACTTTTCATCATAGTGCTTTTACCAATGCATAAAATGCATGGAGAAGTCATTTTGAATGACTGGTCCTCAGTGTTGTGAGAACGATGACTGGTTAAAATTTTTGGTGGTTTCTTGTTCAGTCCATAGGCCTACAGCATGTGGCAAACCGGTGAGCATGTGGCTCTATTAGTATAGGAGATACCTGAAAACATATCACACTTTTCATCATAGTGCTTTTACCAATGCATAAAATGCATGGAGAAGTAATTTCGAATGACTGGTCCTCAGTGTTGTGAGAACGATGAATGGTTAAAATTTTTGGTGGTTTCTTGTTCAGTCCATAGGCCTACAGCATGTGGCAAACCGGTGAGCATGTGGCTCTATTAGTATAGGAGATACCTGAAAACATATCACACTTTTCATCATAGTGCTTTTACCAATGCATAAAATGCATGGAGAAGTCATTTCGAATGACTGGTCCTCAGTGTTGTGAGAACGATGACTGGTTAAAATTTTTGGTGGTTTCTTGTTCAGTCCATAGGCCTACAGCATGTGGCAAACCGGTGAGCATGTGGCTCTATTAGTATAGGAGATACCTGAAAACATATCACACTTTTCATCATAGTGCTTTTACCAATGCATAAAATGCATGGAGAAGTCATTTCGAATGACTGGTCCTCAGTGTTGTGAGAACGATGACTGGTTAAAATTTTTGGTGGTTTCTAGTTCAGTCCATAGGCCTACAGCATGTGGCAAACCGGTGAGCATGTGGCTCTATTAGTATAGGAGATACCTGAAAACATATCACACTTTTCATCATAGTGATTTTACCAATGCATAAAACGCATGGAGAAGTCATTTCGAATGACTGGTCCTCAGTGTTGTGAGAACGATGACTGGTTAAAATTTTTGGTGGTTTCTTGTTCAGTCCATAGGCCTACAGCATGTGGCAAACCGGTGAGCATGTGGCTCTATTAGTATAGGAGATACCTGAAAACATATCACACTTTTCATCATAGTGCTTTTACCAATGCATAAAATGCATGGAGAAGTCATTTCGAATGACTGGTCCTCAGTGTTGTGAGAACGATGACTGGTTAAAATTTTTGGTGGTTTCTTGTTCAGTCCATAGGCCTACAGCATGTGGCAAACCGGTGAGCATGTGGCTCTATTAGTATAGGAGATACCTGAAAACATATCACACTTTTCATCATAGTGCTTTTACCAATGCATAAAATGCATGGAGAAGTCATTTCGAATGACTGGTCCTCAGTGTTGTGAGAACGATGACTGGTTAAAATTTTTGGTGGTTTCTTGTTCAGTCCATAGGCCTACAGCATGTGGCAAACCGGTGAGCATGTGGCTCTATTAGTATACGAGATACCTGAAAACATATCATACTTTTCATCATAGTGCTTTTACCAATGCATAAAATGCATGGAGAAGTCATTTCGAATGACTGGTCCTCAGTGTTGTGAGAACGATGACTGGTTAAAATTTTTGGTGGTTTCTTGTTCAGTCCATAGGCCTACAGCATGTGGCAAACCGGTGAGCATGTGGCTCTATTAGTATAGAAGATACCTGAAAACATATCACACTTTTCATCATAGTGCTTTTACCAATGCATAAAATGCATGGAGAAGTCATTTGGAATGACTGGTCCTCAGTGTTGTGAGAACGATGACTGGTTAAAATTTTTGGTGGTTTCTAGTTCAGTCCATAGGCCTACAGCATGTGGCAAACCGGTGAGCATGTGGCTCTATTAGTATAGGAGATACCTGAAAACATATCACACTTTTCATCATAGTGCTTTTACCAATGCATAAAATGCATGGAGAAGTCATTTCGAATGACTGGTCCTCAGTGTTGTGAGAACGATGACTGGTTAAAATTTTTGGTGGTTTCTTGTTCAGTCCATAGGCCTACAGCATGTGGCAAACCGGTGAGCATGTGGCTCTATTAGTATAGGAGATACCTGAAAACATATCACACTTTTCATCATAGTGCTTTTACCAATGCATAAAATGCATGGAGAAGTCATTTCAAATGACTGGTCCTCAGTGTTGTGAGAACGATGACTGGTTAAAATTTTTGGTGGTTTCTTGTTCAGTCCATAGGCCTAGAGCATGTGGCAAACCGGTGAGCATGTGGCTCTATTAGTATAGGAGATACCTGAAAACATATCACACTTTTCATCATAGTGCTTTTACCAATGCATAAAATGCATGGAGAAGTCATTTCGAATGACTGGTCCTCAGTGTTGTGAGAACGATGAATGGTTAAAATTTTTGGTGGTTTCTTGTTCAGTCCATAGGCCTACAGCATGTGGCAAACCGGTGAGCATGTGGCTCTATTAGTATAGGAGATACCTGAAAACATATCACACTTTTCATCATAGTGCTTTTACCAATGCATAAAATGCATGGAGAAGTCATTTCGAATGACTGGTCCTCAGTGTTGTGAGAACGATGACTGGTTAAAATTTTTGGTGGTTTCTTGTTCAGTCCATAGGCCTACAGCATGTGGCAAACCGGTGAGCATGTGGCTCTATTAGTATAGGAGATACCTGAAAACATATCACACTTTTCATCATAGTGCTTTTACCAATGCATAAAATGCATGGAGAAGTCATTTCGAATGACTGGTCCTCAGTGTTGTGAGAACGATGACTGGTTAAAATTTTTGGTGGTTTCTTGTTCAGTCCATAGGCCTACAGCATGTGGCAAACCGGTGAGCATGTGGCTCTATTAGTATAGGAGATACCTGAAAACATATCACACATTTCATCATAGTGCTTTTACCAAAGCATAAAATGCATGGAGAAGTCATTTCGAATGACTGGTCCTCAGTGTTGTGAGAACGATGACTGGTTAAAATTTTTGGTGGTTTCTTGTTCAGTCCATAGGCCTACAGCATGTGGCAAACCGGTGAGCATGTGGCTCTATTAGTATAGAAGATACCTGAAAACATATCACACTTTTCATCATAGTGCTTTTACCAATGCATAAAATGCATGGAGAAGTCATTTCGAATGACTGGTCCTCAGTGTTGTGAGAACGATGACTGGTTAAAATTTTTGGTGGTTTCTTGTTCAGTCCATAGGCCTACAGCATGTGGCAAACCGGTGAGCATGTGGCTCTATTAGTATAGGAGATACCTGAAAACATATCACACTTTTCATCATAGTGCTTTTACCAATGCATAAAATGCATGGAGAAGTCATTTCGAATGACTGGTCCTCAGTGTTGTGAGAACGATGACTGGTTAAAATTTTTGGTGGTTTCTTGTTCAGTCCATAGGCCTACAGCATGTGGCAAACCGGTGAGCATGTGGCTCTATTAGTATAGGAGATACCTGAAAACATATCACACTTTTCATCATAGTGCTTTTACCAATGCATAAAATGCATGGAGAAGTCATTTCGAATGACTGGTCCTCAGTGTTGTGAGAACGATGACTGGTTAAAATTTTTGGTGGTTTCTTGTTCAGTCCATAGGCCTACAGCATGTGGCAAACCGGTGAGCATGTGGCTCTATTAGTATAGGAGATACCTGAAAACATATCACACTTTTCATCATAGTGCTTTTACCAATGCATAAAATGCATGGAGAAGTCATTTCGAATGACTGGTCCTCAGTGTTGTGAGAACGATGACTGGTTAAAATTTTTGGTGGTTTCTTGTTCAGTCCATAGGCCTACAGCATGTGG